>NW_024581118.1:0-5988 GCF_017639235.1 Corvus kubaryi
ACTGTAAAAATCTTGCTAGTATAATTCTCACAGACTCACAATATATGTTATGGGAACTCAAATGGAAGAGACTGCTTGCAGGGGTACTAGCCACTTATAAACAAAGTACTGACGCAGACCTTCGTACCCTTGTCATATCTAAGCTGACTGGTGACCATCCTGATGATCAGAATGACAATCAAATAAATTTACCCAAAACAGCATTAGATGACATCAAAAAGATGGCTCGCAAAGCCTTCTTGCAAATTCAGCCTGCAGGAAGTTTTGAGAAAGCCTATAATCTCATTAGCCAAGAGTTGTCTGAACCATTCACCACATTTGTGGACCGGGTCATCCAAGCAGCAGAACGGCAATGCAACGATGACATAGCTCGCCCAATAATGATACGGGACATTATTGAAAATAATGCCAATGCGGAATGTAAAAAAGTTATCAAAACTTTGGGAAAAGAAAGACCCACAGTGCCTGAGATGATTGATGCCTGTAACAAAATAGGAGGTCCACAGCAGGTGGCAACTATACAAGCAAATGAACTTGGAAAAGCTCTAGGAGAAAAAATTGAGAGGGCTCTGACAGCTCAAACAGTACAAACAGCTGCACAGGCAGCACAAGCAGAAGCACGAGACCAAAAACTTACTGAAATCCTGGCTGCCTTGCATCTAAACCTCCAGCAACAAAGCAACACCATGACTGTCATGCAAGCTGCTGTAACTTCAGGACCTTGTTATTACTGTAAAAAACCCGGCCATATTATGAAGAACTGCCCAGAACTCAAAAAAGGTGCACAAGCACCAGATCGCTGCCCTATCTGCAAGAAGGGAAAGCATTTTGCCTGGCAGTGTCGATCCAGACAAGATACAAGTGGAAAACACAGTCCAAAAAACTCCAATACGAGCGCGCAATGCCATCGCGTGACGAAACAAGTAGTGGCACCCCAAACACCCAAGGTAAAATTTATGAATACCCGAACTCAGAACCACTTCGCTTCACCATCAGCGCAATCCCAAGTAATGACCCAGGCCTGCTACCCCCAGGGTCCCAGTGCACCTTGGCAACCTCCAAGCCAACAGCCTTTTTAAAGGATAATGGTTATGACTATATTTCCACAAGAATTACAGGTGCTTCACAAACTAGACAAGACTTTTTGGTTGTTGGTAAAGAGAGAAATAACATCCTGGGACTGCTAGTTTTGCCTTGCGTAATATCTGCTAGCTGCAATGAAGAACTGCTAGTGCTAGCAAATGCCTGCCATCCCCCATTGTATATCCCACCTAGAACCCCTATAGCTATTGCCATAGCACTGCCCATGGGAACTGCGGAACAAATACCACCGCGCCGTTTCTCAGTTGCTCCTGAAAGTCCTGAGGTTCTATGGGTTCAACACATAAGTCAACAACGACCAATGCTAACTTGTGAATTGTCAAATGGTGGGATTCAAGTTAACATCAAGGGGATGATTGATACGGGGGCAGATGTTTCTGTTATCTCTTATTATCATTGGCCGACAGATTGGAAATTAATAACCCCCCCAGGCGCTCTCACAGGCATTGGAGGTGTCACTCCATGCCTGCGGAGCGAATCTGTCATCAGTATTACAGGACCACAAGGGAAAAAGGCATTGATCCGTCCCTAAGTAGTGCAAAAACCCATCACAGTGTGGGGAAGAGATTTGCTCTCTGAATGAGGAGCCAAAATTGAACTGGATTTTTCATAGGGGCCACTAAAGCACTCAGTACTTTAAAACTGACCTGGAAAACTGACACCCCTCTCTGGGTCGACCAGTGGTCCCTACCAGATCATAAGCTGAGTGCCCTCAAAAAACTAGTAGCTGAACAACTGCAAAAAGGCCACATTAAACCCACTAACAGTCCCTGGAACTCACCTGTGTTTGTAATCCATAAGAAAACTTCTGACACGTGGCAATTGCTACATGATCTCAGAAAAATCAATGCAGTAATTGAAGACATGGGCCCTCTCCAACCTGGCCTGCCCAACCTTTCCATGATCCCAAGAAATTGGCCACTTGTAATTATCGATCTAAAAGACTGTTTCTTCAACATCCCACTGCATCCAGACGATGCTCCTCGCTTTGCCTTTTCCGTTCCAAGTACAAACCTGCAAGAGCCGCTTCAAAGGTATCATTGGCTAGTCTTGCCTCAAGGCATGAAGAACTCACCGACTATTTGCCAACATTTTGTAGCCCGTACTTTGTCCCCAGTCCGTGAGCAATTCCCTCAATCAGTTATTCTCCACTACATGGATGATTTGCTCATCGCAGCGCCAACACAAAAACAAATGGAAGAAACTCGTAACAGTGTTGTTGCTGAAATCAGAAAGGCTGGACTGGTGATCTCCGAATCAAAAATACAAGAGACTGCTCCCTGGAAATATCTAGGATGGAAACTAACAGAACAGTCTATTACACCTCAAAAAATACAAATTCGAACTGATGTTCATACCTTGCAGGACTTGCATCGGCTCTTAGGAGAAATCAATTGGGTCAGGCCTGTGCTAGGAATCACTAATGATGAACTTGCTCCACTCTTTGATTTATTGAGAGGAGACAGTGACATTAAATCCCCTAAATCTCTCACTCCTGAAGCTTGCAAGGCCCTGGAAAAAATTACTGACGCTCTGCAAAACAGGCAGGCACATCGCTGTATTCCTAACAAACCCTTTTTCCTTGCAGTTTTAGGAGAAAAGTTGAGACTGTATGGCCTCATTTTTCAATGGGATGCCTCTCAAATAGAACCGCTGTTGATAATTGAATGGGTTTTTCTCCCTTACAGGTCGCCAAAGACAATCCTCACACCTTTAGAAATGATGTCTCAAATCATCATCAAAGGCAGAGCAAGGCTTCTTTCAATAGCAGGTTGCGAATTTGCAATTATTTATTTGCCCATGATTAAATCTTATTTCGATTGGGCAATGCAAAAATCAGAAGACTTGATGTATGCCTTGCTCGATTTTCCAGGCGTTTGCTCGATTCATTACCCAGCACACGGATTAATCAAAGCTAAATTGTGCTACAAAGAAAAACCCCTAATCAGTGAAGAGCCTCTAGATGCGGTCACTATCTTCACTGATGGGTCAGGGCGGACACACAATTCTGTGGTCATATGGCAAAATAAAGATACTCAAGTCTGGGAGCAAGATGTTCAAAAAGTTGAAGGTTCTCCTCAAATTGTTGAATTGGCGGCTGTTGTAAGAGCTTTTCAGCTCTTTCCAGAACCTTTCAACCTAATCACTGACTCAGCATATGTTGCTGGTATTATTAAGAGGATTGAAGGATCAGTTTTAAAGGATGTGAACAACGACAAATTATGTCTTTGGCTCACCTGTCTCTACCAAATTTTATCACACAGAACTAACCCTTATTTCGTTTGCCACATTAGAGCTCATTCTGGTCTTCCAGGATTTATGGCAGAAGGAAACGCACGAGCTGATGCATTGGCATCAGCAGCATCTGATGGAGAAGTTGCAGCAGACATCGAAAATCCTACCTCGGTGTTTGCTGCAACTACCTTGCCTAACACTATTGAACAAGCCAAATTAAGTCATGCGTTCTTTCACCAAAATGCACAGGCAATCAAACGAGACTTTCATATTACCCTAGAGCAAGCTCAAAATATTGTACGAGCATGCCCAAACTGCCAGCTTGTTCAACCTATCCCCTCCTCAGGAGCCACCAACCCACGGGGGTTGGAGAGCTTACAGAAATGGCAAACAGATGTTACTAAGTACCCTTCTTTTGGAAAACTTAAAAATATCCATGTCTCTGTCGATACATTCTCAAATGCAGTCTTCGCTTCTGTGCATACAGGAGAAACAGCTAAGCATGTTTGCCATCATTTTTCACAAGCTTTTTCCTATTTGGGTATCCCACAAGAAATTAAAACTGATAACGGTCCTTCGTATGTTTCACAAGAATTAGCTGCATTCTTAAATGACTGGGGTGTCCGCCATACATTTGGCATTCCCTACTCCCCCACGAGTCAAGGAATAATAGAAAGAACACATCAAACTCTAAAACGCATTTTAGATCAACAGAAAGGGGGAGAAGCCCAGGATACACCTCAAAGGAGGTTGAATAAGGCTTTGTATGTTTATAATTTTTTGAATAGCTCTGCAGAAGAGCCTGATCCCCCCATCTTCAGACACTTCTTAAATAACAAAAAAGCAAAACTGAAAGAGCACCCCCTAATCAAGAATCTAGAATCAGGAAAAATAGAAGGACCATACAATCTTATAACATGGGGGAAGGGGTTTGCATGTGTTTCCACAGGTGGAGAGCTCAAGTGGGTTCCAGCAAAAAACGTGAAGCCATACCACACATCAAAACCTGCCGACGCCTCCACACCAGCCAGTGACCCTGCAAGTGGAAGCCAGGAAGCAAGCACCCAAACCTGAAGTGCGCAGAATCACCAGAAGAAAGCGATCTGCCAAAAACAGCTCAAGAAAATAATGGAGCTTTCTCATCTGCGCGCGTGCATGTTGCTTTTATTCTTATGTTTTAGTTTTTGTAGCAAAGCTTTACCTGTAAATCAACCAAAGACAAATGTCTGGGTTGCTTTAGCCAAATCTGCAGGCTCCGATACCATCTGTCTATCTGACACAAGCCCGGACAAACCTTTTTCAACCTGTTTAGTTGGAATACCTTTACCAGAAGGTTTTGATAATGTTACTCTTGATAAGTACTGGCCATACGATGATCACATTTCTCCAACTACCAGCCATAAACGCCAAACTTATATTGATAACTCTAAAATTGATAAATCTGACCTTCAAGAGCTAGAAATCCTAGGCTCATTAACTATGGATACCTGCTATTTCTTTCACTTTCTAGGAGAAAACGGTCCTCATTTAAATGTTACCCCATATCACCCAGCTTATAGCAATGTAACTTCTTGGTGCAACCAAGCTAAGCTTCTTATATATGATGAACCTCATGCAGACCGTTTCAACAAACTTCCTATTCGATTCCCTAGAGGAATTTGGCTCATCTGTGGAGACAGAGCCTGGCAAGGTATACCTTCAAAAATAGATGGTGGCCCTTGTGCTCTGGGACAACTTACAATTATTGCTCCCAGTGTCAAAGAAGTAATCAAAAAGAAAAACAGAAAGATTAGATCTTCCTGGGGACATCAATATGAGAGCGACTGTGATAGTGACTTTCATCCTTGGAACTCTGAAAAATCAATTGTTGCGAGCATTTTTCTTCCTCAGTTAAGTTCCTCAATTGCACTAAAACAGTTAAACAAGTTGGGATGTTGGCTCAGCAAGGAGGTAAATGCCACCTCTACTATGATCAGTGATTTGTTAACCGATGAAGAGGCAGTCAGACATGCCACTTTACAAAATAGAGCTGCCATTGATTATCTTTTATTAGCACATGGACATGGCTGTGAAGATTTTGAAGGATTATGCTGTATGAACTTATCCAATCATTCTGTTTCCATTCACAAACAGTTACAAAACCTAAGGGACCTAGCTAACCAAATTACAACAGATAACTCGTCTTGGCTAGACAGTTTGTTTGATGGTTGGAGCTTTGCACCCTGGCTAAGGGAACTCTGTAAAATAGGCTTGATTATTCTAGTAGTAATAATTATAGTTTTAGTAGCAGTACCTTGTATACTTCAGTGTGTGCAAAAAATGACGAGTAGGACTATATCTAATATCTTAATTGTCCATCGAAAAGGGGGAGATGTTGGGGAAGACGAAACAGGAAAACCTTGGAAATATGATTGCCTGACAAAAGATTTTGGGAATATGAAAACTACAGGCAACATCGAAATGAAAGCCACTTTTGAAATACCAGGTCTTAGTTACTGAACAACTAGAAAACAATGATATGGCCACTGAAGTAATCCTCTCTTGATGGAACAATACCCTCTGCTTGCAGGCAGGTCCAAGGGTCAGAGCAGACCCTACTAGCTCAGCAGAAGGGGTCCAAAGAGTAGTTTTTAGAAGTTAAGATGTAACACT
>NW_024581118.1:5998-116421 GCF_017639235.1 Corvus kubaryi
TATGGTAATATAAGAACTCTTATAGGCTGTATGTAAATGCTATAGGATTTGTATCTTGTATTAGATTGGTTAGTGACAATTAGAATATTCAGTACAGAAGATGATTTATTGTATTGTAACCAGGACTTCAGACACTCTATTCCTCTCTTCCACTTCTACTCTTACTTCCACTCTTGCTCTTACACCCTCTCTCTCTCTCTCACCTGCTTACTCTCTTGGGCCTGCTCAGAGCTGAGTCAGGCAGCTCTGAGCAGTGCCCCTATACCCACGCCTTTACAATAAACCGACTGTGTCCCAAGACCTGCCTATAGAGATCTCTCATCTCCATCCGTCACCGTCTACGTCCGGCCGTCCCGACTGGACCCCGAACACACCCCTAACCTACAATTTTGCTAGTCGGCTCTGTGGGGTTTCTCCATGCATTCCCCTTTTCTGTTTGTCCAAAACACGCTTCAAGGTACCATGAGCGCGTTCGACAATGGCTTGGCCAGTAGGAGAATGTGGGATACCAAAGGTATGGTCTACACCCCATAGGTGTAAGAACTGCTGCGTTTTCTCCGAGGCGTAGGCAGGACCATTATCGGTTTTCACAGAAGCTGGCACGCCCAGGACTGAGAAAGCCAATTTCCAATGGGCAATGACATCACGGCCCTTCTCTCCAGTGTGAGCAGTAGCCCACATAGCCGAGGAGAAAGTGTCAATAGACACGTGCACATATTTCAGCCGACCAAATTCAGGGATGTGAGTTACATCCGTTTGCCAAATCTGCAAGGCTTTTAGCCCTCTGGGGTTTACCCCCGCTGGCAAAGGCGCAGCGAGTCCGTGACGGTCAGCACAAGCGCTGACAATGTCGCGTGCTTCAGTTGGCGTTAAATGGAACTGCTTCTGCAGGGTATGTGCACTTTGATGGAAGAAACCGTGCAATGCCTTGGCTTGTGCAATTTTGTCAGGCTGAGGCCCTACCCATGCAGGATTGGCCAGCATGTCAGCCCTGGCATTGCCTTCTGTTAGAAACCCTGGTAAATTGGTGTGGCTTCGAATGTGCAGAATGTAATACAGATGCACTCGAGCTTGAATTGCAGACCACAAGGTTTGCAACAGCGAAAACAGAGCCGCATTTTTCACCTCCTTCAGAAGTGAACAATCTAAGCGTTGGGTTATATCTGCTACATAAGCAGAGTCAGTAACCAAATTCAAAGGTTCCTGTGAGAATCGCTGAAAAGCCATGGTAACAGCCCTTAATTCAACTAACTGAGCAGAGCCTGACTCGTGTTCCTTCAGCACCTGCCATTCTGATCCCTCCTTCCAGGTAACAATGGCTTTCCCAGTTTTCCCTGAACCATCATTAAAGACGGTGGGTCCTTGCACCGGCACTCGGCTATTTCTTGGCCGCAAGGAAAGTACGGTCGATTTTGCCAGCTGCAGTAATTTATGGCTGGGCAGATGGTAAGTGATCTGCCCTGAAAAGTTTTGCAGCGCGCTTTGCAAAGGAGCACTATGGATGAGGCTCCGCTCAAAGTATTCCTTTGAGATCGGAATGACAATTACTGCAGGATCCGCAGCCATCAGTTGCAAACACCGTTGACGGCATTTGATTATCAGAGAAGCGACCAATTCAAACACTGTGGTCACAGTCCTTTTTGGCTGGTGAGGCAAAAAGACCCATTCTAGGATATGCAAAGGATCAGGCCATTGTGCATTCCACTGGCCAATGATACTTGTAGGATGGAGGTCTGGAATAGTAATGAAAACAGTGATAGCAATGGAGGGATCCACTCGATAAACCTGACGAGCGGAAACAGCCCGTTGGACCTCTTGCAGCGCTTGTCTCGCTTCTGGAGTCAACTCCCGAGGTGAATTCAGATCAGGATCCCCTTTTAATGTATTAAAAAGTGGGGAAAGCTGCTTTGCAGTTAGAGCTAAATAAGGTCGTAACCAATTGATGACACCCAACAGCTTTTGAGCATCATTCAAGGTTTTAATCGAATCCGGGAATTGCACCTCTTGGCGTTGGATAGTTTGGTCCAAAATTTTCACTCCAAAGTATTTCCAAGGAGGATGCTGTTGAACTTTCTCTGGACCTACCTCTAATCCATAGGCATGCAGAGCAGCGAGCAGCTGAGGCTGTATTCTCAGCAGCTCGTCCCGTGTGGACGCTGCCACCAGGATATCATCCATGTAATGGTAGCAGCGTGCATCAGGAAACTGCTTGCGAACTCCGGCTAAAGCTTGGGCGACATACCACTGACAGATAATTGGGCTGTTCCTCATCCCTTGAGGGAGGACCTTCCATTGGTACCTCTTAGCAGGTTCAGCATTGTTAATGGCAGGCACAGTAAAGGCAAATTTTGGTTTGTCATCAGGATGCAAAGGAATTATGAAAAAACAATCCTTTAAATCAATGATCAGGATGTCCCACCCCGTAGGAATCATGGTGGGAGAGGGCATGCCAGGCTGCAATGCCCCCATACCTTCCATTACTGCATTAACTTTCCGGAGGTCCTGCAATAATCTCCATTTCCCTGATTTCTTCTTAATTACGAAAACAGGAATGTTCCAGGGGCTAGTAGAAAGTTCAAGGTGCCCCTGTTGTAACTGTTCCTGAACCAGCTGATGAAGGGCGTCTAACTTCTCTTTTGGTAGGGGCCACTGCAGCTCAAAGACTGGTGTGTCAGTCAACCACCGCAAAGGCAGTGGAGGATACTGTATGCCCTTACGCACAGTGACCCCTGCTAAAAATTTGTCCCAATCCGTACGCCCCAAGCTGCCAATACATCCCGTCCCCAAAGGTTAAGGGAAGTGGTAGCAACATAAGGCCTAATCATAGCTGTGTGCCCCTCTGAGTCCTTCACCACCACAGGCTGTTCGCTTAAATAGCTCTGTGTGGTTCCTCCTACTCCTGCAATGGCCGATCCCACCGGGGCTAAAGGCCATGAGGGAGATCACACAGAGAAGGAGATGATAGTTACATCAGCACTCGTATCAATCAAACCTCGAAGCTGAGTCCGGGGTGGACAGGCGTTCAGCAGGATCAGGGTACATGTCATCTGTGGCCTTTGGTCAGAGATGTCTTCAGTCCAGAAGGCCTGCAGAAGTCCCGTAGATCCACTGCCGTTATCTTCATGAGTTTGTTCTATCCTGGGGACACAAGACTTAAAAGGCACTAATTTAGCAAGGCAGGTCTTTTCCGGAATAGTTACAGGAGGTTTTTGCATGGAGACCATAGTGCAAATCTGACCTTTAAAGTCAGCATCAATAACTCCTGAGTGCACTAAGGTTCCTTGATGGGCAACATCAGGTTTTCCCACCAGCATTGCACTGGATCCCTGGGCTAAGGGTCCATATGCATCCAAGGGAAGCTTATAAATACTGCTAGAGTCTAAGACGACTGCGGCTGCGGTGTGGACGTCAAACCCGTCTGATCCGTGGGTGCCGTCTGATCCCTGGGTGCTGTCTCTAGGGTGGCTGGGTAGGCCTGTGCCTGTACCTGTGCCACTCTCTGGGGGAGCGACTGCATTGGAGAGCAATTCCCCCTCCTTGCACCCTGGTGTAAGTTTCCCGACAAAGGCTGACCATCGGCATGAGTCTGCGATCTACAATAGTCCGAGCAATGCCTTGGCCTGCCACACCTTTTGCACTGGGGGATCGGCTTAGGCCTCTTCAGTTTCTTCACCTGTTTTGGTTGCTTTGGTTCACGACCAGAAGATGCGTGAACAGGCTGCAGGAACGCAGCCAAAGCACCGCTTCTGGGTTTTCCTGCGGCAGCGCTACTTCTGGGTTTGCCGCTAGCTGCGCCGCTTCCTGGTTTGGAGCCGCAGCTCCCACGGGCGGCACGGGCGGTGCTGGCGGCGTGGGCCTGGTGCACCCTGCACGGCAGGGTGGCTCTGGCATCTGCAGCAGTAGCAAGCTGAACAGGTCCTCCAGCTTTCGGGACATGTTCGGTAACTCTGTCAGCAAAGGCAGATGCTGTATTAAAAGGTTGATGGCTCAGTTCTGCGGCAGTGCAGAACAGTCCAGTGCCAAGGAGGGCAGCGGACCACACCCAGGCAGTCTCGGTGCAGTCTCGCCCAGCGCTACGCCGGCTAAGAAGGGACATCCGGGTGATTTTGGCTCTGTTGGTGCATACACAACCGGGCTAGGAGCCACTCTGGGGGTCCAATTCGCTAAGCCGCTAATTTGCTGCCCTGGATAAGCCGTGGTTGCCGCCAAGCCTAGCGGCAAGGCAGGCTGCGTGCCCTCCCGCTGCCCTGACCCCCCCGCCTCTGCCGGCACGGGGTCCCTGGGGGCTGCGGAGTCCTGCGACTGTGCAGGGTGAGGCAGTGCAGGCTCTGCCTGTGGAGCCGGGGGGGGTTTTCCGGATCCACCATCATTTGCCCCAGAAGCCTGGTCAGCAGGGTCCCCCTCAGACATTCCTCTGTCACTCATCACCGAAATAGGTGAGCCAGCTCTGCTGCTACAGTCAAGGTCTGTCAGCAGAAAAAATAATGAACGCCAGGTTTGGTATAATTCTAACGCAGCTGGGTTCCCAGACAGGAGCTCATGTCGGACAGCACTGCCAAGTTCTTGCCATAAGGCAAAGTCCAAGGCAGTATCTCTGTCCATGGAAATCCCTTTTAAGGTAGCCCAATCTAATAATTCCCGAACTGAGTTCTCAGGAATGGAAGTGTGCATTATACTAAACACACCTTTCCAGACCGTTACCACAGTGTCGGTTTGTGAGCCGCTGTTCGCCATTTCTCAGTCACGTTGGACCTCCCGGTCCCGGGGGGGAACGGGAACAGCGCACCTCTAGAGGAATTCAGCTTGGCTCGCAGCAGCAGGACACGTCAGAGAGTGCAGATTATGTTGGGCAGCACCAACTACTACCACAGGCCTGGGCCCTACGGTATATCACCATGTCCCACAGCCATAGGGAGGAGGAGGAGAGAAGATCCAGCAGGCAGGAATTGTGCAGCAAGATTGCTTTATTTAATTATTTTACAAACTCTTTTATAGACTCTTTTCTTCATAGTCTAATTGGACAAAGGATCAGCCACCACTTGGGGGTGATTGGCTAAAATCCTAAAACATCCATTGTCAAAATATTTTTCTACTATACTATAAACAAGGCTTCTCAAGGTTGCAGGTGTTTCATTGTTTATAGAACTCTGCTACTATCTTCTGTGAGAGAGAAAAGTCTCTCATGGACTTAGAAAATAGCAAGAAAATCCTTGCTAGCAGCATTTTTGTATCTACACACTGGCGCAGCATATTCTGTGTTAAATGCTTTAGAAGGGAAACTGAGTCATGAAACTGTTCATGTAGTTGGGGCAACAGGGGTAACTGAAACACAGCCTTTCTTCCAGCCTTTGAAATTTAAACTGGGGAAGCACTGGGTAACTCATCAATTTCTTTATATGCCTAACTCCCCATAACCATTCCTGGGGAGGGATATGTTAGAAAAATTGGAAGCCGAAATTACATTTAAAAGAGAGGAGGGGGTATGAGTTATCATTCCAGAAACTAAATTTGTTGAAGTTGCTGCACTTTTTATACAGGACAGTATATTTCAATGGGTGAAATCCCCATTGAAGTTGAACATGCTGTCAATCCAATTGTGTGGGCCAGTGATGTTCCAGGAAGATCCAAACAGGCAGAACCAGTGAGCATTGCACTCAAACCAGGAGCTACACTGGTAAGGCAAAAACAATATCCTTTAAAATTAGAGAGTCACAAAGGACTGGCACCTATAATTGAAAAATTCCTCCAGCATGGGTTATTAGTGTGATGTGAATCCAGGTATAACATGCCAATCCTTTCAGTGAAGGAAGCTGATGGTAAAAGTTACCAGTTAGTCCAAGATCTGAGGGCAATTAACAATATTACAGAGGACACACACCCAGTGGTTGCCAATCCATATACACTTTTGACCACACTGACAGATGAATTAGGGTGGTTTACTGTTGTGGACCTAAAATATGCCTCTTTCTGCATTCCTGTGCATAAAAAACACCAGGAGCTTTTTGCTTTTGAGTGGGAAAATCCCGAAACAAGAAGGAAAAGTCAGTTTACCTGGACAGTCCTGCCCCAGGGTTTCAAGAATAGCCCAACAATATTTGGAAACCAGCTAGCAAAAGAATTAGAAGATTGGAGGGGACAAGAGCCAGGAGGGGTTATCTTTCAGTATGTTGATGACATCTTGATTGCAGCTAAGACCAGAGATGACTGCATCTGATTCACTCTAAGCTTGTTAAACTTTTTGGGACAGAGTGGGTACAGAGTTTCCAAAGACAAAGCACACATCGCCAAGGAATCAGTAGTGTACTTGGGACTTGAGATCTTCCATGGACACCGACAGCTCAGCAAGGAACGGAAAGGAGCCATCTGCCAACTTCCAGAGCCCCACACCGTGAGAGAGATGCAAGCTTTTCTGGGAATGGTAGGTTGGTGTCGTTTGTGGATAGCAAATTATGGGTTGTTGGTGAAACCCTTGTGTGGAGCAATAAAAGCAGCTGAAAATGGCATTATAATTTGGACTGAAAGCACAAGGGCTGCTTTTAAACCGCTGAAACACTCTTTAAGGTCAGCTCCAGCACTGGGCTTACCAGACTTGACTAAGCCTTTTGAACTTTTTACACATGAGAGACTTAATGTGCCACTGGGTGTATTTAGCACAGTGCTTCAGAAGCCAATGAAGGGCTGTGGCGTACTTTTCCAAACAGCTAGACAATGTTAGCCAAGGGTGGCCTGGGTGTTTGAGGACCATGAAGCTACTGTCATCCTGATTCAAGAGGCCCAGAAACTCACCCTTGGACAACATATTGTAGTGTATGTGCCACATGCAGTAGCAGCAGTACTGAAACAGAAAGGAGGACATTGGCTGTCCGGCAACCAAATGCTTAGATATCAGTCACTGCTGTTGGAACAGGATGATGTTACCCTGAAAACAACTTCTGTTGTTAACCCTGCCATATTTCTGTCCTCTGCCTTGACTGACGATGTGCCTGAGCATGACTGTTTGCAGACAATCAAGGAGGTCTATTCCAGCAGCCCAGACCTGAAGAATGTGCCGCTAGAAAATCCAGACTGGGAGCTGTTTACAGACAGAAGCAGCTTCATGAGATATGGTAAATGAATGACAGGTTATGCAGTAACAACCCAGGACAAGGTGATCAAGGCAAAGGCCCTGCCAGCAGATGTGTCATCGCAGAAAGCTGAATTGATTGCACTGACAAGGGCCGTAGACCTGAGCGAAGGAAAGAAGATAAATATATGGACTGACTCTAAATATGCATTTAGTGTTGTCCGTGCCCATGGAGCCATCTGGAGAAGGAGAAGGACTGTTGAACGGAAGGAGAGTGGACTGTTGAACGCTCAAGGTAACCAGATCAAACACGCTGAACAAATCCTTGCCCTCTTAGAGAGCATTAAAAGACCCACAGAAATAGCTATCATGCATTGTAGGGGTCACCAGAAAGGGAAAAACACTCCAGAATTAGGAAATCACTTTGCTGATGAAACAGCAAGAAGGGCTGCAGAAAAAGGTATTCTTGCAGTAATTCCACAAAAAAAGATTGATTTGTCAGGGTTCATCCCAAAATATGATCAGGCACACCACAAGTTAATTGTTTCTTAGGGCTGAGATCACAGAAAACGGATGGGCTGTTGCACCTGCAAATCAAGTTGTAGTCCCACCTCTAATCCTTCGAGAGCTAGCTCAAAGACAACATGAAAGCACACATTTCGGGGTTGAAAATCTTCTGAAACATCTTAAAAAGATAGGAAAGGGAATGACAGATATTGTACAACCAGTAGTGAGTAAGTGTGCAATCTGCTGCAAAAACAATCCTGATATGAGGAAAAGAGTTGTTTTAGGAGTAGCAAAGGCAGGGGATCTTCCTGGAGATTACTGGAAAATTGACTTTGTTGAGTTACCACACAAAGAAGGATACAGGTGCCTCCTGAGATTGGTTGACACCTTCAGTGGATGGCCTAAAGCTTACCCCTGTCGCACTAACACAGCCAAGGAAGTGGTAAAATTTTTGCTTAATCATATAATACCAAGGTCTGGGGTTCCTTTGTGTATGTCCTTGGACAGGGGACCACATTTTGTTGCAAATGTGATTCAAGAGGTTAGCCAGATTTTGGGAATTGCTTGGGATCTGCACACACCTTACAGACCCCAAGCAAGCAGTAAGGTGGAACACATGAATGGGACTCTTAAGGCACAAATCAGCAAAATTTGTCAAGAGACATCCATGACGTGGGTTCAGGCCTTGCCTATAGCTTTGCTGAGGATCCGCATACAATCGAGGTGGAGGGATAACATCAGTCCCTATGAAATATTGTATGGCAGGCCATATCAAATTCCACATGTTCCAGGTGAAATTCACATGAGGGGAAAATTTGATTTGCAGAGATATCTAATGGCTTTAGGCTCCAGAATTACATTGTGTTATCCAGACCCATAGGACTGGATACCCCTGTACATCCCTTCCAGCCTGGAGATTGGGTCTATGTTAAGTGGTGGGACAGTGATCCTCTACAGGCCAAGTGGAGACTTTGCTGACCACCCTCACCGCAGTCAAAGTTGCTGGCAAAGGACCCTGGATTCACTACTCCAGAGTTAAGAAGGCTTCTGCTCCTGAAACAACTGAGAAAACAGAGCCTGATACAAACGAAGATGATGTAGTTTAAATGATTTTTTCCTGTGCTTATTATCTATACAGTTGGTAACCCTGGCTCAGGTTTGGAACTAAATTTTAGTCCAAAGTATTCTAGTCCAAAGTATATCCAAAGACATTCATTTGGATACAAAACTAATAATTGACATGTAAACTGAAGTGAAAAGAGCAACAAAATTTGTTTACAATTTGAGAATTAATTTAGATATTACATTGGATAACATTCAAAGCTGAATGTATCTTCCACACCTGTTGGGGTCCCTCCCCCCTGCCATGTAGCCCTGGGAGAGGGGCCCTGAGGGGAGAGAGACGGGGTTTCCCTCGCCCCTGGTCAGCCTCGCTCGCCATTGGTTGGTTTGTGTTCCCCTGCGCAGGGAAGGACCCTTGGGTCCCGCGATTGAGCAGTTCCTCAGGAGAGCCCGGCCATGTGGCTGGAGAAATAAACATCTCTGAAACATCTATCAAGAATCTGTCCATATATATTTCCTTTCCACGGGACTCCTTGTTTGTTATGCGTGTTACAGTATCCCCGCTGCAACATAATGGTGGGGAATTGCGAGCAGAACGATCCCCGATCCCTAAGCGACTGGTGTGTGAGCAAACCCTAGAAACTTTGGATTCCTCTTCTTGTTTTGTTTTGCTATTCCATATCCAAACTATGGAGGAACCGTGGGAAGACTCTTGGCTCTCAGAGCTGCATATGGACATTTATCTTAAAATTAAAAAGATTCTTGAACAACGATTTGTAAATTTTAGCTTAATTCAAGCTCAAAAAGAACTGAAACACTTCCTGGCATGGTTGTTTAAGAACTTTTTCTGTGTTTCTTGGGATCTAATTCTTACCAAAGACTTTTGGAACACTGTTTGGACACAGTTAATTTTTGAGTCAAAATATATGCCGATGGAAGAATATTTTCGTGAATATTATTTAATTACCGAGACTGTTGAGCAATGTCAGCTGTGTCCTGGTGAAGGGAAGCCTGGCTCAGGGACTGTGCAACCCAGGCCACGTGGACCAAGCCCTCTGTGAGCAGCAGTGAGGCAGTTCCCACGTGTGGGCAGAGCCACACGAGCTGCAGTGTCGGTGGCGGAGAGAGGCGCGGAGGGAGCGGTGCGACCCAGCGGTGCCCGCCCAGCCCCGCACAGCGCGTGATGGAGCGAGCCCCGTGAACGCCCGGCCGAGAGGGGCGGCGCGCGGGCGGCGGCTGGCAGCAGTGGAGCAGAGCCGCACCTAGCCAAAACGCGCACTGGAGCAGGGTGCGGAGGAGTCATCGCTCCAGGGCCCAGCTGAGACGTGGATGCAGTGCTAGGCAGCGGCAGCGAAGCCGTGACCAGAGGAGGCGACACATGGAGAACTGAGCGGTGCAGCCCAGCCTGGCCCACGCGGCCTTGAGTGTGACCCTGGGAAGAGTGCGCAGGCACGAGCAGCTCCGGCGGCCCTGGCAGCACTGGCAGCCCTGGCAATTCCAATGCGGGAGTGAGCGAAAGAGAAAGCAAGAACGCAGCAAGACAGAAAACAGCAGCCACTCAGAAAAAGGAAAATATCACCGTAGCTAAGGTTTTAGGAATAGTAAAGTGGTATAATGTTAAACAAAATTATGGTTTTATAACAAGGTGTGACAACCAGCAAGACATATTTGTTCATAGAACTGCTATTAAAAAGAATAACCCTGAAAAATATATCCCAAGCTTGTGAGATGGAGAAGTGGTAGAATTCAAAATTATACAAGGTAGAAAGGGGTTACAAGCATTGCAGGTCACTGGGCCTGATGGTGCTCCTGTAAAAGGCAGTATATATGCTAAAAATCGTAGTAGGCCCCCCCCCTACAGTCTCCCTTTACTAATCCCACCTTTCCCTTTTACGCTATATCCTATTATCCCCAGTGTACTCCCAATCCGTTTTTTCATCCATGGTTTCCCTCACAAAACCATGCCTTTGCCAATTGTTTCCCCAAAAATCCCTTTCCTAAGCTGAGTGGGGGATGAAAAGGGGGAGGGAAGAAATTAAACCCTCTCCTGCATCGGTTTCCCCACAAAGCATGCCCGGAGAGTCCTGTCTCCCTTCTGTCAGCATTAAGATGTTCCACAGAATCTGTATGGACATTTAAAGATGCAGTAGAGTGGCTTGTTTTGTTTTGAAACTGTCCTTGTTGTTTTCAGTGTTAAGTTTTACATCTCCTTTTATTAAAAATAAATGGGTGAAATGTCAGGGTCTCTCCCCCCCGCCATGTGGTCCTGGGAGAGGGGCCCTGAGGGAAGAGAGATGGGGTTTCCCTCGCCCCTGGTCAGCCTCACTCACCATTGGTTGGTTTGTGTTCCCCTGCGCGGGGAAGGACGCTCGGGTCCCACGATTGAGCAGTTCCTCAGGAGAGCCCGGCCATGTGGCTGGAGAAATAAACATCTCTGAAACATTTATCAAGAATCTGTCCATATATAATTTCTTTTCCATGGGACTCCTTGTTTGATATGCGTGTTACAGTATCCCCGCTGCAACACACACCCTGGTTTCATGGTTACCAAACTGACCCTGAATTGAAGATTGTTTATAATGATTGTAATTATAATACTTGTTTATAGATATATACTGCTATTAGACACATATTATTAGTAGATATTTAGAATATTTGGAACAGAGTCTCAACAAGATAGAGGCCTTGTCAAGCCTCCTAAGGGGGGGAAATGATGCCTTAGGTTTTAACTTTTATATTTTTTGAATTCTGTACTGCTTGGTGTGTGACTCTGAAGTTTCTCGTAGCCTGTTAATTTCTGCTCTCTCATGCTAGGCAGACATAACAAAGCCTCTCTGGCCCTGCTTTCCAAGGACACCAAGACTGTCCTAGGCAAAAAGTATAAACCAAAGAGCCGCTAAGGGAGGGGGCAAGCTGAGGGGAAAACGGAAGCTTTAATTGGAGAATTAACCCTGCTATGCAAATGAACCAAACCTATAAAAGGGTGAAGAACTCATGACCTGGGGTCCATCTTGGGGTCCATTTTGAGAATAGCTTCAAGCTCCCCAGGGTGTACCTTTGAAGGCCTTTCAAATAAATACCTCTTTTAATCCTTTACTCCTGTCTTGTCTCTGTTTCTAGGAGGCCTCTCAAGGCATCAGCTTTGGCCGGTTTAGGGGTCCAGAAAGCAGGAACCCAGTCACGGTTGCTTCTTTTATCAATAGCCTGGCATCCTCCCTTCCTGCTTTTAGCAAGCACAGTAAATGTTAAGCAAGCAGTATATATCATTCAACAGGCAGCTCCTAATATATTATCTCTTAACTCCTAGTTCCCTTGTATCAGGGGGACAGGAGCTGCAAGCAGGGTTTCGCAGGCAGGGGGAGCAGGGAGAATTTCACCACCCAGCAGCTCTCTGTGAGTGCTGGGTGGACTCTGGGCTGAGCAAGGTGGGAGATGTGGGTGGTGTTCATGTCCCCAGGAACTGCTGAAATGACAACTTGCAGCAGCCATGTGTGTAGGTGTCTGGAACCAGCTCTAATGCTGGCAGCCACATGTGAGCTGGGAAATGAACACCAGCAGGCTGGAAACAAGCCCCAGAAATTGATTAAAACGGGATGGACTTCTCCCAAGCATCTAAAAATCCCTTTTGGTTTTGCTTTAGGAATTCAACACTGAAGTGATTCTCAAGGTTTCTTTTATTGTAGCATTTCTTTTAACGTAGCTTCGGTGAGGTGCTTGCTCAGTACCTTTATTGCAGCCACTGTTGGCTGAGCAGCTGCCCCTGATTTACCTGTGAGGTCCCAATTTCTTCACTGCTTCTCACAGCTCATACAGTAGCTGGAATCCCAGTGGTGCAGTGATGCACTGAAACTTCTGGATTAATGCTAAGTCTGGCCAGATGATTTTTACAAGGTTAACTTCCAGTGAATCTGTACCAAAAAATAGAGGCCCTGAAGCACAAGAAGCTGTGCTGCAGGACCTGGTGGCTTTGGTGGCCTGTATCTGATAAGGTGTTTCCCTGCTGTGCTGTTGGTGCTGGCTGTCAGAGCGGTGGCGATGTGCAGATCCAAAGAGCTAGAGTTAAACCCCACTGAGCCATTTTGGAGCAGGTGGGCGGGACTGAGGCAAAGCTGCTCAGGGATCAAGGTAGGAACTGAAGCCTTCACAGGGAAAGGTGTCTGATCAATCACAATCCTCTGCTTTTCCTTTGACAGCAGCTGTCCTTGGTCATTCCTGCTGTCTGCAGGGAGTAAAAATTCCCTTGAGGATTTGCTACTGGGAGCATCGAGATCCATTTCCTGAGAGGAGTCCTTGAAACAGAACTGTGAGAAATGAGGATGCTGCAGCTGGACCGATGGGAATGGCGAGCCCATGGAGAGTGAATGTTGTCTGGTGAGTCTCCTGATGTCCCTGATCTGATGCTGTGTTATCACCAAGTGACCTCATTGTGATTTAAATTGTCTCAATGTGCTGAAAGTGCACATTGAAGTACAAAATGCCTGTGAGAAGCTTCATGTTCCCAAAGGAATGCTTTAGGGATGTGCAGCTTCTGAACTACACAAATAATTCAGATTCCCACAGAAACCTGCTGGGCCGTGGTTCTGGGCCAGGAGTGTCAAGAAAGTAGCATCTTCAGTGCCACCTCAATAGTTATTTTCCTTGGAGCTCTCAGAATCAGGATGAAATGGTGTTCATGCCCCACAGGCAAAGCACGGAGCAGGATCAGTGCTGTAACTGTGTCTTTTCCTGCTCTCTGCACTCTCTCAAGGATGTCCTGGAGTGCTCTGGCTCATGGCAATTTATTCTCTGTGTAACAGCTTCCTGTGCCTGCCTGTTCAGCTGGGACAGTCCCTGGGCATCCCATGGAATCCCTGAGACTGGAGAAGCCCTATGAGACCATCAGATCCAACTGCTGCCCCAGCACTGCCAGGGCCACCCCCGACTCACATCCCCAAGTGCAACATCAGGAACCACCCACTAAGTGACACTAAATGGGGTGAGGGCTGCAGGTACTGACAGTCTCATTGCTCACTGGAAGTGGGGCTGGGGGTTCCCAGAAGGCCTCCAACACCCCTTCCTTTTTCCGTGGCCTTCCCAGGCATAATGGCTGCTCTGAAGAGCACAATGTGCAGGGGGAGCAGCCCAAAGCCAGGCTTGCAACCATTTCCATGTGGTTCAGGGGACCTGTGCCCAAAGCACATTGAACTCCCAAGCACTCGGCACCTTTTTCTGTGCGTTTTTATGCACTTTGAAACAGATTTCAGGATCTATCAGTGAATTGTCCCAGCCAGAGACCTTTTTGCTGACCCAAAAGTAGCTTTTAAACCCCAGACCCACAGGCCTTGCAATATTTTCCAGTAGCAGTGAAAGACACAATGGAAGATCCTGTTCAGTGATACAGCTGCCCACGAGTGCCAGATCAGCTGGGACAGCCCTTGCTGTCGTGTGTTTTCCTCTCTCAGAGGAGGGAAAACCACTTGGCTTTCCCATGTGGGATTGACTAAGGCTGCAAAGTGCAATCCAGAGCATCTCCAGACTGCTGGTGCTTGGGGCTGTGGTGTTTGGTGCTCAGACAACATTCCAGCCTGTCTGCTCCAGAGTTGGATGTGCATTTCCACAGTTGCTCTGGCTGGGTATCCACCCACTCAGTGCTTCTCTTGATGAAACCCCAGGACCAACAAGTCCCTAAAGCTCAGAGAAGAGAAGAGATGAGTTCAAGGGGAGAATATTTCCATAAAACACACAAAAGGGATATTAGAGCTTTTTCTCAGAGCAGAATTTCAGTTATGTTCAGAAGTACCGACTCAAGGAAGGTCTATAAAGTAAAATCTGCATGGAATGATACAGGTGCATATCCACAAGGCAGGAAGTATTAATTACTAGGGGGTTAATGAACGGCATGAACTCTCCTGGCTCTGCTCAGTTTGGGTTTCCCTCAGGCTGAGGCAGCCAAACTGATTCCCATGGGTGTCACCACAGCCACAGAATTCCACCAGCAATGGTCAGAGATCATCCAGATCACCACTGGCTGCAAAGAGCTGGATAAACTGCTTGAAGGTCAGCATTATTATTTCTCTTTCCTGCTTAACCTCAATTATTGGGGTGGGGTTTTCCCATGAACATGATCCTTCCACAGAACCATGTCAGACAAGTCCTGGTTGGATGAAAGACCTCTAGGACTGCTCTTGAACAACTGCTTTTATTTTAAAAGCTGCAGAAATAGTTTTTAACCCTTTTAGTCATGATGCAAGACCAAGAGCTGTCCATTTTTGGATGTTCCTGGTTTATTTAAGTCCCTGATGTATTTAGGGAAAACAAAACCAGGTATCACCATCTCCCCATTGCTCTGGTAATCCAAAAATGAAAACAAGTAATTTCAGCTCTTCAGTGTCTTCAAAAACATACCTGAACTTCTTATCCACAGCATGAACAACCCTCAGGATGACAACCACTTTTCCCAGTCAGTTTTGAAACTTTCAGCCAAATAAAGTGTTCAACTATAAATCTAGTATTTCATATGTGGTGTATATATCTATCTCTCTCTCTATATCGATGTAGATATCTGTATCTTTAGCATGTGACCTTTTAATTTCTATTGTTTGTCATTATTGTTATTTTCCCTTCAGGAGAAATAGAAATGGGGTCCATAACAGAGTTATTCAGAGAATTCCATACTGGGAAGACTCAGCTGTGTCACAGCCTGGCAGTCACCTGTCAAGTGGGTGGTTCACTTCATTACAATCCAATATTCAGACACCACAGCCTAGGGATATTTGCTATTTTGGGCACTTTCCTTGACTTTCGAGGTGTTTACTCTCTAGAGGTTGCTATTCTATAAAATATTAGAGGCTTGGACTTAATTTGATCATTTTATTATTATTATATTTATTATCATTGATAAACTTCTCAGCTCAAAGTTGAGCACCTGTCCTCTTGTGTGGAATCATGGAATCCTGGGATAGTTTGGGTTAGAAGGGACCATCCAGTTCCATGGGCAGGGACACCTTCCACTAGACCTGGTTGTTCCAAGCCCCATCCAACCTGGCCTTGAGCACTGCTGGGCAGCCACAGCTTCTCTGGGCAACCTGTGCCGGGACCTCACCACCCTCACAGGGAAGAATTTCTTCCCAATACCCCATCTATCTCTACCCTCTGTCAGTGGGAAGCCATTCCTCCTTGTCCTGGCACTCTGGTGTGACAGGTAATACAACAAAGGTGTCAGAGATGGGGACCAGGAATCCTTCCTCTCACTTTTCTGCACTAAATGGGACTTTAATCACAATAACTTGGGATATTATTTTTTCTATGACCTTGGTAAGGGTATGTGGCAATATCTGCTGTATTTATGGATACTTTATTTCCTGGTCATTCCTTTCCTTCTCCTTTAGCTCCCCATGGACTGTGGGGGTGGCAAGGCAAAAGCCACATCGATGGACTTGGAGGGGACCTTCCATCCAGAGAAGCTCCTGGCTGTGGCTGAAAGGTGTGTGAGTAGAAGACAGGAATATATTGACTCACTACTGAGTTGGAAGACGTTTTCTGCACTTCCTGGAGGTTGATTTGGCAGGTGTTCCCTTTGGAAACCACTCTTGTTGCTCTTCTTCTCCCATCTCTGCTGCTCTGTCCCCATAGCTCTCATGTCATTGTCCCTCAGCACGAGCTGATTTCCCTCTTTTTTGCTACTGGAAGGGAATGGGAGCTTCCCAAGCAGCTGGGGGCAGTACTGGCTGGATCCTGTTAGCTCTTTCTGAAGGGAATTTGATCTAATCCTGCTGGCTTCTCCTGCAGCAAGGAGTGCTCCCATGTTCCCTGTCACCAGGGAATATTTGGCAAGCAAGCAAAGGAGAGGAAGTGAAATGACATTTGCAGCAGGCACAGGTCTGTCTGTGCTGCCCACAGACAGAGTGTCCTTGGAATCATGGAATTGTTCAGGTTGGAGAAGCCTTCTGAGATCACGGTGCCCAACCGTTCCCCCAGTGCTGCCAAGGCCACCACTGTCCCATGTCTTCAAGTGCCACATCCACACGGCTTTAAATCCCTCCAGGGATGGGACCTTCACCACTGCCCTGGGCAGCTGTGCCAGGGATGGACAGCCTTTCCACTAAGAGACTTCCCAATATCAAATCTAAACCTCCCCTGTTTCCTCTTACCCATTTAAAATTATTCCAATTATTCCATTCTCTTTTCATCACCACATGTTGCATTTTTTCCATCTGTTTTTATCTCTCTCAGGGATGTGAGTTTTTATTGCCTTGCTCCGCCGCCCCCCTCCACAGCCCTGCTCCGTGCAGGCAGTGCAGCCCGGCTCCTCCACCCCCCTCCCCCCCTCCCACCCAGTTCGGCCGAAGATTCATCTGAGGCTGCCCTGCCTGGCAAAGATCATGTGACCAACAGCAATAAGTGAACTCCAGCTGCGGGGCCGGGTGAGATTAACCCTTTTTTAGTGCTGTAAGTTTCCTCCAGAACAGATGAAGCCTGCAGACATCAATCCTCTCCCGAGTCAGAGGAAAGGGAAAGGTGACAGCAAGTGAAGAGAACACCAGAGAGACACACCAAAGTCAGTAAAGAAGGAAGAGCTGAAACCCTGAGGGAGGAGAAAGAGGAGGTGCTTCAAGCTCAGAAGCTGATATTCTGTTGTAAAGCTGTGGTGATGGACTATGACACATCAGAATACCCACTGTTATTTCATGAAAGCATGGGGGGTTGGAGCGTTCAAACTGTAATTGTGAGCAAAAGTACTTGTGCTGAAATAAGCAAATGACAGTAGCTGTAATTTGATGAGGACCCTTGCTCTCAGGGAAGGAGAAAACCTCTGTTCCTAGAGAGGAAAATCATGAGGACCCTTACTGCCACGGGAGGAGGAGGGCCTCTATTCCTAGAGATGAAGATGCTCCCAGAGATAGGTGAAGAGAACCTTTGCTTCTGAACAGCTCATCCTTAAAATGGTACCCCATTAGCTCAAGATTGGACCCTCGAAAGCAGTTGTGGGGAAAGTAAGTCAGGGGAAGGGACTTTCACGTGCAAGCAGAGAACCAACCCGGGCGCCTGTCTTGCTGTGACATTGAAGCCATGAGAGAACTGTTTCTTGTGGAGATGTCTGCATAGCATGAGCAAGAGAGACTCCTCTCCCTAAGTGAGCTGAAAAAGAGATTATTATAGAGGTGGTAAACCGACTGGAAATCTCAAGGGTTGTCTTTTTACATTGTCAGTGGGAGAAGGGAGAAAGGTGGGGGGAGGAGAAGTGTTCTGAAGGTGTGGTATGATTTTTTTTTTTTTTCCTTCTTTTAGGTCTGTTAATAAACTTTTTTATATTCTTTTAAGTTTTGTGCCTGCTTTGCTTTCTCCTAATTCTTATCTCACAGAAGCAAAATAAGTAAGTAATGGATATTTTGAACCAAACCACTACAGGGGTTCAAAAGACTCTTTTATATTCTGCAATATTTATCTCTAACTTGATTTAAAAGAATAATGTGGTATCATTGTGATTTTAGTGGGTACATTTTAATTGGTTACTTGAAGCAAATTGTATCCCTTGATTTGAGCTGGCAGCTTTTCTTTATTGTCTCTTCATTCTTTTAATTCCCTTTAATTATTTCTTAAGCAATTACTGTAATTAAGATATACAATAGGGAGAACAGCATTGCTGCCCTGCTGGATTGGAAAATTCAAGTCCAGTTCCTTGAAGAGATTGAGACAGGGGAAGGGGAGCTGGGCCTCAGGCTGGGTTTTGGCAGTGGGAATTCAGTGAGGAGGCAAGAGGGGAGATTTCCCAAAAGTGTTTAAAGCCAGTTCTGCTGGGTGTGGGTGCCCCCACCCCAAAAAATGATCCTGGTTAAAGGGGACTTGAGGAAGCAGTGGGATGTGCTGGGGGGCCTGTGCTGGATCCCCCAAACCCTGTTCAGGGATGCTGGGCAGTGTCAGTTTCACAGGGACATTATGGAGGGGCTGTGCTGGGACCCCTCAAATTCCAGCCAGGAATGCTGCATGCTGCCAGACCTTTGGGATGCCTGAGAGAGGCTCCACTGCCTGATCCGGGTAGTTTTCCCATTATTTTCTGATGTGCTCAGCCCCTGGAAGCACTTTATAACCCCACAAGATGGAAATCCCCTGGGAGCAGTTGGAATCAGAGCTGATCACATAAAAACACATCCAGGAGAGGAAATTAGACATGTGTTCCTACACAGATTCATTTTTCCCAATGTGTTTTTAATTTAAAGCAGAACCCTTCTCCTCTCCCCACACAACCCAACCCCCCTACCCCTTCTTCCTCCCCCATCCCTACCCTGCTACCCAACCCAAACCCCCTCTATTCCCCCTCTACCCCTCCTGTCCACCCTCCCTCTACCCTCACCTGGCCTTTCCCTTCCCCTATGGATCCTGACTCCCCTCCCTGTTCTGGCAGAACAAGTCAGTGAGAATCCAAGAATGGTTGCCACTGAAGCAAAAGCTGGTTTTCAGCAGAAAATGCTGTTTCTAGAGTTAAGATGAAAATGTGAACATTTTATTATATTGAATTACTTTTACAGACTGAATTTTACCTTTATCTGCCTAAAAAAAACGTATTTTTCTATTTTACAGAGAATAAATTGAGATCTGCAGTACTCACAGTCACCCAGAACTGAGACTGAATGGAATTTAATCCTGGATTCCTAATGAACAACTATAAAGCATTTTGACAGTTAATGAGATAATCTGTAAATGAATAACCACACAAATAAATTTTAATTAAAAGTGAGATTGTGTCTATGAGATTTAAAAAGTTACCAACATTATTTCTGTAGAACTGAAACAACTATTTGTTATTCTTAGGTATTAGTGCTATATTTTAATGAGATATGGTATGAGCTTTTTGCATGTTGCAGGTTTACAAATTTTGGGCTTAAATTCCTTGTTACTTTTGCTTGTTTCATTGAGCAATGCAGCTACTCCTTAGAACATTAGTACCTTATAGACATGAGATATCATAATAAATAAGACAAATATAAAGACCTGTGAGGGATTACTGACAAAAGATAATTCATGTGACTTTATATTAATCCAGAGAAGCAGTAAAAGAGACTGAGCTTGTATGATAAAGAGCATTATAACAATTTATAAATTGTTGTAATTAAGACACGACTTAGTATTTGAGAACTCTTGTGGTATATAAATGTATAACCCTCTAATATCTTTTTAATTAAAACTGCAAAAATTTCTGCTGAGATTCTAAATGTTAAAAAAAGAGCAGCAGCCCTACTGCAGCAATACACTTTTTAGAATATGATCTGTAGTTCATGAGACAGAGCTGAAGACATCTGCATAACACCATGCACATGTCAGCATGCCCCGTGCCTGTGTGAGGAGAAGCAATGTTCCTGTCTCTCACCAGGCTCAGCAGAACACTTACCTGGCTGTTAGGTTCCTGATGGGAGCAGGGTTTCCTTTCATTTCTAAATTTCTCAAAATAAATTTTATTTTTTTAAATTGCATTTCAGCCAATTCTAACTGTGTGTGACTACATAAAAGATCACAGAAATGCAAAAGCATTGTGCTTATTCTTTCCGTGTGCCAGGAAACAGTGTCTGGGCTGTTTGTGGTCTTCTTGTCCCTGCCCTGCAATATCTGAATTGAGTGCCAGGCTTCAAATGGCATTGCTAAACTGGGGAGCTCTGCTTGGTAAATGGTCAGTAGGATGACAGGAGAATCCCTTCTGGTTTGAGGTGGGGAGTGAAATAGAATTGGTACCAAGGAAGCTGCCTCCTGAGAAACATGGATTCGATAATTTCATTAGTATTGAGCAAAGATTTAATGGCATAATTGAAAGAAAGACTAATTTTAATACTTTTATGTATCTCAGGGTAACATTTTTATATGAAGTAGGTCTGGAAAAATTAAGTCTTTTTCATGCAAAAGCTGACAAGGATTATATTGATATTCTGTAGACCTGCTGTGCCACATAAGTTATCACTTCACTGTGCACATACTACTAATTCACTTGACAGCGTATGTTTTATGGAGGTCTTATAACTGTGACTTTTAATCTTTCTCATGTATGGCATTGTGAAAAAACAATGATGAAGTCTATATTTGTATCAAAATTAAGAAACCACAGAGTGTGGAAAGTCAGATCAGTTTTCCCTATATATATTTTGCATAACTGCTGTATGTGTTACAGTGCACAGCTCATCACCAGAGCTGCTTACTTACCTGCTGTAGCCGTATTTGTATCAGGCTATAACCGCACTTTCCTTGAGTTACTCAGGAGATTATAGTGCTCTTGCAAAAAAAATGAAGTAAAATCTTTTATAGCATCAACAATATTTTTTCCCGTTACTTTCATAGTTCCAATGCTTACCTTTCATTCTGATAACTTACAAGATCTTTATCTTGGTTTAGCTATAAGAAAGAAAATCAGGTAAGCGCAAAAATGTGTGACAAGTGGCCATAAATGCAAATGTACTGACCTCCTTAAAAAATGAAAGATGTGCCTAAAAGCTTCCTTGAAGCAGTGCTCCTGAATCTTCACATCAGCAAAGTGTTTGTAACTCTAGGCCCTTCTGTGGTAACCTTCAATTGGCAGGCTTCATTTGGGAAACCCTACAAAGGTGTAAGAAGTAAGCAAGGAAGTCTGTGTTTATATGGGGAGATAAAGCCTTCTCTGTTGCCAGTGTATATACACTATACTTAACAGTGTATCTGTGATAGAACCCCGACCCCCAGAGCAATCCCTTCCTGTTCAAGTTCTGAAGAATAAGAAAATTGGAAGTTGTGTGAGAATTGTTTTCTGAGAAAAATATCCATCACTTGGCTGCTGGTAAGATCTGACACCTAAAAAGGCAGCTGAGCAGTGATGGGTATGGGATTCAAGGTTACCAGAGCGCAGGTCTTTCTCAGGCTTCAGAGAAAACCCAAAAAATGAAGGGCAACCAAGCCATTCTTGTCTGATATTAGTGGACTCCTGTGGCAGAGAACTTCCAAAAATCTGAGAAACAGTAATTTATTAAGATGTGCTGCAGCTCAGTGTTGAATAATTGTACAGAATTACAGGGACCTAACACAGATTTCAGGTGGGAATGGTGGATCCAACTTGATTTTCTTTTCACCTTCACTGGTGAAAAAGGGTAGTGATACCAAAAATTGTCTCTCCCACCAAGGAGGTAAGTGCTCTTTTCCTGTACTTTTATCCAGAATATTTCCCTAGACTGTACACGTGCAGAGCCTCTTATGGAGGTACTGGTTATATAAATTGTGCCTAGGCCCATCTGCATTTTAATATTTTAATATACAGGTTATGTATTTATCTCCTGCTAATAAACATATATGGCTGGAGTTCCAGAGAGTTGCACTGGTCTTCTGAACAGTATTTCACAGGGACACAGTTTTGTTGTGGTCTTTGCTGAGATTCATTTATGTTAATGGTAGTACATGCCAGACATGTAGATTTATTTGGTGCAAACCAGTTCTTCTGCACTGTCTCCTCCTAAAGTGCTGATTGTGATTCAGGATGACAGCCTTCCCTCACAGGTCCTTCCCCACAGACCTGGATCTTCCAGAAGCCAGTTGATGTATGGTGTGCACATTAATCCTAGCACCACCCACAGCCCTGCTCTCCCTGTAAGATACTTGGGAAAAGGGAAGTGGAGTACACAGAGGTCAGGAAACAAATACTAGACAGTGCAAGCCCTGAAAAAGAAGAATAGAAAGCCACTCTAGAGAGACTGATGAGGATCTCCCAGCCCATAATGTGATTAAGCAGACTGAATAATCCAAATGGTCTTTTCCAACC
Source organism: Corvus kubaryi (assembly GCF_017639235.1). Lineage (NCBI taxonomy): Eukaryota > Metazoa > Chordata > Aves > Passeriformes > Corvidae > Corvus > Corvus kubaryi. Next base: position 28,375 of record NW_024581118.1, read on the forward strand.
TAAGTGATTCTATGCTGTGGTTTCTATCTCTCTGGTTTTGCCCTTTTAGCAGCTGACTAAAGGCACTGAAAGGCAAACTGAGGGTGAGAGCTTTAGAATTTTAATACTGCATTCCTAGGATTCTCCTTTTGATTTGTGAGCTTGAGAAATGCAACGCTATTACTGTCTCTGTCCGGCTCTGTGGGCTTACACGCGTGCACGCACAAACACATGGATAGCTTCAGTAATACTGTTGGCAGCAAAGAGGCAGGAAGGTTCTTTGCGTGGGTTCCCATCAGAGCATTTATAGCTTCCACACCGTGGAAGGGTCCAGAGGCAAAGACGAGAACAACGGCGAACCCAGGGTTTTATCTGGGGGCAGGGAAAAGGCGGGACTAGGGAGCAGGGACCAATGGGGAAGCTCTGGATAGAGGCTAACAGCCGACCGGAGAAGCCAAACTGGGATAGATTACTATAACAGAACAATGCATCCTGGGAGAAGCCTTTCTGGTCACCTTAACCTAAGAGGTTCTTGTGGTACTAGGGACTTGTCTTACTGAGCGCTTTCTGTCCCTTATAACGTAAGTTCACTGGCCACCACACAACGCGGTAGTGGGTTGACACTGACCAGATGCCCAGCACCCACCAAAGCCTGTCTCTCACTCCCCTCTGCAACTGGACAGTGGAGAGAAAGTCTAATGAAGGGTTCATGGGTTGAGGTACAGACTGTGAGAAATCACTCAACTACCATTATGGACAAAACAGGCTCTAATTAGAGATACGAATTGAATTTATTACTAACAAAACCAGAGCAGGATAATGAGAAGTAAAATAAACCTGTAAAAACACCTTCCCCCCACCCCGCTTTCCCAGCTCTACCTCCTACCCCAGCAACGCAGGGAGACAGGGAATGGGGGTTATGGTCAGTTCATCATCCATGGTTTCTTCTGCTGCTCATGGAGAGGAGTCATTCCTTTGCTGCACTGTGTGGTCCCTCCCACGGGAGACAGTTCTTCGTGAACTTCTCCAACTTAAGTCCATCTCACAAGCAACAGTTCTCTGCAACTGCTGCAATGTGAGTCCATCCCACAGGCAACAGTCCTCCCCAGACTGCTGCAGCATGGGTCGCTCTTCCACAGGGTGCAGTCCTTCAAGGACAGGCTGCTCCAGTGTGGGCCCCTCTCCCTATGGGCTTCCCATGCACTCACAGCCTCCTCTCAGGCATCCCCCTGCTCTGGCGTGGGGCTCTTCCACAGCCTGTGGGTGGATTACTGCATCTTCACGTACGTTCATGGGCTGCAGGGGCACAGCTGCTTCACCATGGTCTTCTCCACAGGCTGCAGAGGAATCTCAGTTCCAGCTCCTGAAACACCTCCTGCCTCTTCTTCACTGCCCCTTGATGTCTGAAAAGCTGTTCTTCTCACATATTCTCACCCTGCTTTTCTCTGGCCATGATTACAGTTGTGCAACAACTTTTTTTTCTTTATTCATAAATCTGCTATCACAGAGGCATTACCACCATTTCTAATTGGCCTAGCCTTGGCCAGCATTATGTCCATCTTTGGTGCCACCAGGGCTTTACCAGACATGGAGGAAGCTTCTAGCAGCTTCTCACAGAAGCCCCCCCGCTACCAAAAACCAAGCCATGCAAAACCAGTACAGCTGGTTTCAGCCTCTGCCTCCCAAACCTTGTGAGTTTTACCTGCTACACCTGAGAGATCAGTGCATGACTGTGTTTGCCCTCAACTGGTATTCAGTGTTTGACTCATCTATGTAGGGTAGAAACAGTTTTCTGTCTTGTCTATCTAATATGCAAATAAGTGCATACAGGCCTATGTGCTTCCTGTGGAAGCAAGTCCAAGGAGAAGGTGGGATTTGTGTAAGAAAATACAGGACTGTAGGAGTTTGGGTGGGTTGGACGGTCGGGACGGACGGAGACGAGAGATCTCTGAAGTCAGATCTTGGAACATGTGGTTTATTGCAAAGGGCGTGGGTACAGGGGCACTGCTTAGAGCTGCCAGCCGCAGCTCAGAGCTGGCCCAAGAGAGCAAGAGAGTAAGCGGGTAAGTAAAGAGAGAGAGAGAGAGAGAGGAATGAGAGTGAAGAAGAAGAAGTGAGAGAGAGTGTAGTAAGAGTGTGAGTAAGAGTAAGAGTGTCTGAAGTCCTGGTTACAATACAATAAATCATCTTCTGTACTGAATATTCTAATTGTCACTAACCAATCTAATACAAGATACAAATCCTATAGCATTTACATACAGCCTATAAGAGTTCTTATATTACCATAGAGTGTTACATCTTAACTTCTAAAAACTACTCTTTGGGCCCCTTCTGCTGAGCTAGTAGGGTCTGCTCTGACCCTTGGACCTGCCTGCAAGCAGAGGGTATTGTTCCATCAAGAGGGGATTACCTTCAGTCGGCCATACCACTGTTTTCCAGTTGTTCAGTAACTAAGACTTGGTATTTCAAAAGTGGATTTCATTTCGATGTCGCTTATAGTTTTCATATTCCCAAAATCTTTTGTCAGGCAATCATATTTATAAGGCTTTCCTGTTTCATCTTCCCCAACACAGGACACTCCTTTTCTTTCCTTTTCTTTTTTTCCAGAGCACGGTGTTAGTGGAAACAATGATAAGAAAAACAGCTGCCTGGAAGACTCTGCAATAAACTGCCACACAAACCACCTTCTGATATCGAATTGCTGAAGTCCAACTACATTCAAGTTGTAAAGGCTGAGGACTTCAGAAGGAAGATGACTAAGTTATTTTATGGCTCATATTTTTAATGCAGGTAACACATCTGCCTAGCAAAGGCACCATAAGACCAAAAGCACTGGGGACAAACAAGAGTGGAGATACTGTGGCGTTATGTACGAGAACAAGAAATTTCCCTAGCAGAACAGAAAGTGTGTTTCTCAAAATAGTTGGCATTTGTTAACAGGCTAAGACTTGTGTGTTCCATGTGCCTCAATGAGCATATAAAAAATATTGATTCATCTCTGAAAAACTGATGACACTCTTGCTAAAAATAAATGAGTTTAATATACAAAATGTAAGCTCTATCTGTGCTCACAGGATGTTCTGATCCTTTCACTGTTTTTTCTTTAGCAATTATATCAGTAGCTTACGTAGAAAAATAACATCAAAAATAGCTAACTCACCAAACCACAAATGCTATCTCTTTCTGTCTGGTAATAAGAGCCCACTCTAGTATTACTAACTTTCAGTCAACTTACTGATTTCCTTCAGTGATTTTCCTTTTTCTTCTGTAAATGCTGTTTCCTTCACCTGCTAGAATCAAAGAAGAGTAGGGAACATCATTATGGCATGTCAGATTATAAAAGCCTCTGAGAAAGCTTGAAAAATATCTTTTATAAACAATGAAAAGATAGCAACTTCTTCTTACAAAATCTGTCTTCTTCTTAAGCAATTTCAAAAAAATAACAGTTGAAATGTCAAATTTAAAAAAAAATCCTTAAATGCTAGGATTAATGATGTAATTCTTGATGAAAATTTACCAAAACCAGAAGAACATACACAACAGGAATAAACTGTACTGTACATTTACAATACAGAAATTTCAGTGTTTCCTGCTGAAACTGAACTGCTGGAATGATGTTTAACAGCTTTTTACCAGTAGAGTAATGGGAGGAAACTGAGAATACTGTGCTGAAAAGAAATTTAAAACTGGAGGAGGAAATTCTTATAAAAAAGGTGGGGGTTTATTAATGCTGTAAAATATCACCGTGTCCCGCAGCCGTAGGGAGGAGGGGAGAAGATCCAGCTGGCAGGAACTGTGAAGCAAGATTGATTTATTTAATTACTTTACAAACTCTTTTATAGACTTTTTTCTTCATAGTCTAATTGGACAAAGGATCAGCCACCACTTGGGGGTGATTGGCTAAAATCCTAAAACGTCCGTTGTCAAAATATTGTTCTACTATACTATAAACAAGGCTTCTCAAGGTTGCAGGTGTTTCATTGTTTATAGAACTCTGCTACTATTTTCTGTGAGAGAGAAAAGTCTCTCATGGACTTAGAAAATAGCAAGAAAATTCTTGCTAGCAGCATTTTTGTATCCACAGGGGCTTGCATGTGTGCCTGACAGAGAAGAAATGGTATATAGAACCTGGTAAAAGACTAACAGAAATTACCATACAGCTATGATCTCCAAAAAGTAATCTCAGCCCACCTAAACAAATTTTGATGGGTTTTCACTGAAAATAATATTTTGTGAACTGTTTATCAAGCATATGCTGCAGCTACATATATATATATAAAAATACGTATATTAAATATATATTTGTGTATTATAAAATTGATTTTTGTTTCTATCTCTTTTGAAAAGCCACTGAGGAGTATAAAACATGTCCCTCTGCCATTACCTGAACAATATACTTTTTAAATAAAATCTCTGAGAACTGAGATCTGAATAAGCAGCAGCTCCTTGAGATCCACACTAATATAAAAACACCCAAACATGCTTTATGCATTTATTCATGTGTTAGGATTAGCTAAGGTTGGCCCTTGATTTTCCTGTGGGAATTGACAGTCCTATTTCTTGGAAGATGCACTGGGGAAGTTCTCAAATCAACCAGTACCAAACTTGGAGTCTTTATGGATAACACAAAGCAAGGATAATTCCAGGAAATCATCAGCACATTTTCTTTTATTGCAGAAATGTGATGTGACTACAGAGATGTAAGACATTCCTACCTTTTACATGTGGTAAGAGTGCTTTCCCCGGGAAATTCAATTGGAAAAAATTATTCAGATGGCAGTTTAGTCTTAATGTAATTACTGTAACTTGCATGAGAATGGAGCATGTACAAGGTCTAGTGGTTGGAACAGGAGACCAGACTCCTCATCTTGCCACTGCTTGCTGTGTGAACATGAAAAGTTGCTTAACCTTTACAATTTAGCTTCCCCTGCAAAATGAGAGTAAGCTGTGGGTTTACATGCAGCTAAACAAAGATACTGACTGTATCGCCTTACCTGTCTCTCATTTTCTCCCAGTTTTATAGTACATGAGTAAACTTCCCAGAAAGGAACAAAAATTACATTGTTAATTTAAGTGGTTTTCAGCTTTATATACACACACACGCTGGAATTCTTATAAAATATAATTGTCTTAATTGTTTATCATCCCAACATATATGTTACCTTCCTAAGCTCACTAAGAGGCTGCTGTAAAATGTGATGCAGCAATGCTATGAATGAAAAGAACAAACTTCAACCTAAGTCCCACTGGAGCAAGAAAAGGAAGTAAGGGGTCATATTTCTGCTTTTCTGTTGAGACAGAATAGAAAAGGAAATATACCAAGGAAGTAAAGTGTAAGATAAAGAGGTGGCAGCATATGGCACTTGGCAGAGGCTCCTGCCCCTACCCAGCGGGACTCAGAAGCCAAGGAGATGGTTACTTCGGCAGAGGGCACTGGAGTAACAAGGATGTGGTGTGGTACTGGCTCTGCCTTGCTCTGCCTAGTGAAACTACAGACTTGCTATGCTGCAAATTCTTGTACTTTCTGTTGCTTCACACTTTTTATCCCAAAGAGAGAGGAGATGTGCTGAATGACACTGGAAGGTCTGGGATTGGAGCAAAGCAGGCAATGACATGTAAGCAAAAAAGGCAGTAAGGAGGAGAATCTGGGGCACGTACTCCTGAGTCAGCATTCTGCATGCCACATCACCAGTGGGACAAGGAGGATGATGAGATGGGATGGTTAAGGAAGTGAAACCTCTAATGAGAAATCATCAAAGCAAAGTTTCTTACCATCCTTATAATTTCTTCTTTTTCCACAGCAGCTGCAGTCAGAGGATACATTTACATAGATCTTTTGCATTCCAACTAGCCTGAAAACACAAACATTAATAACTGCATTGATATTCTGCAAATTTATTATGAACAGCATCAAAGAACTGCAAAAAGTTTTTAAACAAATCTGATGTTTGGTGGGTTATATAGTATTATTTGTGTAAATTGTGAATTTGTGAATGCTTGGGAGAGCAGCTTTCATGGAGGAACACTCATTTTACACATATGAACTTCACATTCCTTTAGATCCTCTAGGCTTCTTTTGTATATGGGAAATTGAAACCTTGTGTGTTATGGTGGAGGTACTGAGCATGTCCGCAGTGTAAGGCTGTATTTTGCTAACATTGTTTTATTATTTAAAATAAGCATATAAAACTAGCTCCAACAGTTGCATCTGTATCCCATGGGCTTGGATGACAGCACGCTCTTTAATGAATGTTGGATTTTTTGCAATGATTATGTTGGATGGATACAGTCTTCTACTTTTGTCAATGGAATTTTATAAAAGCGCAGGAATTTAGGTTTTGTTAATGTGATGGCCAAGCGTATACAAATGCTATTTTCTTTTCTTTTCTATTATTCTGTGGTTTATGTGCAAGAATCTTCACCGTGTGAAATAACAAGGACATGCTAGCAGCCACCTGGAGAAGTATTTAATTCTTGCCTTCCATTCTGATATCACAGGTTTTGAAATGAGAATCTTTCCATTATTATCAGATTTACAGGTCATGTTGATAACTAAAATAGCAAACTGAAACACTGCCAAGACATTTAAAAAATAGACATTTCTTTTTAAGACAGCTATCCTGGTACCACAGTTCTAGATCAGTGTACTAGTTTGAAAACAAACCAGTGGGAGGCACTAAGTCAGAATAACAATTTAATGGAAATTAAAGAAAAGGGGAAAAAAAAAGGTAAAAGAAAACACTGTCAAACTGACAGAGTCAAGGTACAACCTGACACCCTGTTAGGCAGGGTGGTGGTAGCAGTCTGGTGGAATGGTGGCTGCAGTCCTCTGAAGCAGTGATCCTGTAGTAAAACAGTCTGCTCTTCCTCAGGAAGTCCAGTGGTGGCTGTGTAGCTCCTGTCCTCTGGAAATCCAGTGGGAAGCCCGTCTCTCTGGTGTTCAGCCTCAGATTATATCCACGATGGGATGCTTGGTTCCTCCCTCTGGGCGGAGCATCTCACAATGTGAGATGACACGAGTCATGAGGCCAAGTGTTGATTAGGCTCATTAACAGGAGATAGTCCGGAGGGAGTTATCTCTGAGTCAGGCGGCAGGACAATGGTGGGCAATTAACAGAAAGATAGTCTGGGGGGAGGAGGCAAGGAAACACTGCCCCACCTGGTTTCAACGGCTCCTGAGGATGGTAATAGAATACACTGCAACCCAGGACAATCAGTTTTATATGGAAGGAGTAATATAAAAATTGAATGGTGAGATGATACCACTTGACAGTTACACTGGTATTTTATTTCTCTCAGTCATAAAGGCTAAAATGGGAAGTAATTTTTAATGTATAATTTGAAGAACATTACTAGCATGGCCACAAATGTCAAATCTTAGAACCATGCCTACACATTATCCCTTTTTGCATGGAAAAAAAAAGAAAAAAAGCAATTGAAAATGGAGACTATATGTGGTAGAATCAAAACTAATTCCTGTGGGTTTTTAAGAAGATAAAAGAAAGAGCAATGTGAACAAATGCAGATAAATTATAGCAGATTTAATGATAAGCTGAAATGATACTTGAAAAAGTAATCCTAAAGACAAATAATGTTTTGTGTTTCAAATGCTACAGCAGTGTATCATGCAGGAAGAAATGCTGCTTAACTGGGGAAAGCAGACACTACAAATAATCTAGGCTATCTAGTGGGATCAGTTCCCAAGAAGAGAACAAGCTCATCTACAAATTTCTGAGCTTTGGGAAAACATAATAAAGAATAAACATTAGAAAAATCTGACTCTGATGGAAGTCTAAAGTGGGGTTTGAGAATTAACGTGCTCATCTGTACAGTGTTACATAATAAGAACCATAGGTCATTTCATATCCCACTTCTTTAAATTTCAACAGTGTAGTGCTGTGGTAACCTATGCTGTAATACTGAAAATTGTCGTTAGCATGTTCATAATGGTAATGGAATTAAAAGCTGAGGAAAAACATAAGCTACATGAACAATGAGACCTTTCCACAATACAGGAACCAAAAGAGAAAGTGGTAGAAGTCCCCAAGCTAGAGTATTAAAAGCCAGACTGAACAGGACATCAGAACACTGTACAATCACTTGCTAGAAACTAGGAAGTAACAGGATGTCCTCAGGCCCTGACTATTTCCAGCTTCTGTGACTTTAAACCAAGGTTGCAAAGAACACCTTCCATTTTAGCTATTCCTAATGCCACCTTCTGCTTCTAATTAGGATACTGACAACTCCAATAAGGTTCACATTTCTACTGTAACATTTAAAGAGGAGTCTGCAAAAATGGCAATTGCTGATTGAAAAGCTTCTGTGGTATAGAACATCAGACTGCTTTGGGTTGGAAGGATCTTAAAGCTCATCTTGTTTCAAACCCTGCCATAGGCAGGGACAGCTTCCACTGGACCAGGTTGCTCCAAGCCCTGTCCAATCTGGCCTTGGACATTTCCAATTTACACTTCTTTTCTAGCTCACAGTAAAGATCTTGCTAAGTCAAAGGTGGTCTTTATAAATAGCTTAATCTTCTGCATTTGTAAGATCTCAAATGCCTATGACTGTGGCTAGAAAACTCTGTTTTCAGAAATTAATAGCTTTTCTTAATATTATTTTATTTAAGCACTGATCCTTGATAAACATTAAGGTTGCTTTGGTGGAAAAGCTCAATAACAGAGATAATTTCTTTAGTAAAACAGATAGCACTTTTAGTTACTACCACCACATTTCTTGTAAAGTTAATGAAAATCTGCCTGTGATCAGTACAAGAGTCAAAAATAGGAGCTGAAGAGTAACCTTGAGCTACATAGTTTTTCCCCGTGTGTAGGAAGTTCTGTCTTCTGTCTGCATGTCACAACCCAGCTTCCTTTTGCAGGACGGTCTCTCGAGTCCCCAGCTTCAGACATGGCTACTTCTGACTTGATGACGTTCTATTTAAGTTGTATTTCCAGGTCATGCAATGCTGCACTTCAGATGTTAGACTGATAATAATACACTGTGTGCTCCTCACAGTGTTACGAAAGGAAAATAGAAATGCAGTGATTCCCTGCACAGCATCCTGCACAACGTTATCACACCAGGATTGATCCCACAGAGCCTCTAGCTGGGCATAGACATGATAAAATATATGGGCAATAAAACGGGACCACTGAATACCATTTTTCGTCTGTAATTTAAATATGGCTAAATTCCTTAGTATTTTATACCATATTCATGTTCTCATAAATGGGCATCAAGTCGAGGTTACCTTGAAATATCCTGATGCTAAATAATTAGCTCTTGTAAAAATTTAAAACTGTCAGTCAGGACGTGTTCAGTAAATGCTGCAAGTCAAATGACTGCAAGACATTCAATAATTGCGTTTTAAAATTTCTTCAGTATCCCAACTAGTTCTGACTGTGATACAGGAAAGCTTGGTGGGTCCCCAACCATCTTACCAGTGGTGTTGGTTAAAGCTGAGGATGATTTAAGTGTGTCCTGCAGCATACAAAGCTACAGCGGACCTTCTCCAGCAGCGAGCGCACCTCTACCTTTTGCCCTCGGGACTGGCGGGCAAAAACCCGAAAGCTTTGCCCTGCACGGCCACGGAAGTGTAAAACTTAATTTGTCCCTGGAGTATGAAAAGTAACCGCCTTGAGACAGTAAGATGTGATGGCACGAGGCAACCGCAGGGGGCAAGATGAAGGGAACCGCAGGGTTCGCCAACACAGGTTCCTGAGGGAGAGAAAATGGCGGGCGGAGGCCCTCAGGAAGCTCCCAAAACACAGAGCACCCCTCAGGAGCCACTCCGTGTTTGAAAAGCCTCGACCTCCACTCCTGAGCCCGCTAACTACGACAAGAGAAGGAGAGAGAGAATAAAAATACCCCACCTGAAAGGAGGAAGGCAGCGGAGATTTGAGATCGTCCCTGACGGAGCGCGAGGTACCCTCCCCAAGACTGCCGATAGCTTCCACACCCCACCCCACCCTGCCCCCAGGGACTCCTCATAGGCTCCAGTCCGTGACTGGGCTATTTCTCCCCGTCCCGTCCTGTCCCAGCCCGTCCCGCGCCGGCTGCGGGGGAAGGCGGGCGCAGGAAAGGGCGGGCAGTGCGGTGAGGGAGGGAGGGAGGGAGGAAGGCAGGCAGGCAGGAAGGAAGGAAGGAAGGAGGGCGGGCCGGCCGGCCGGCCGTGAGAGGAGCAGTCGACGCACAAGATGGCCGCTGCTGGAGTGGCAGCGGGGCGGCGGCGGGCGATGGCGGCGCTGCCGCGGGGCCTGCGGGTACTGCTGGAGGAGCGGCAGCAGCAGGGCGCTGTGGCAGCCCCGGTGTGCCGGAGCTGAGGGGGCCGGTGGGCGCTGCAGGAAGCCTGGCCCGCGTGGTGAGTGCGCCGCCTCCGCCGCGGGGTACGGGGAACAATAGGGCGGGAGAACTCTACCCACCTTGCCGAGGAAGGAGGCGGAGGGGCGGACGCTTGGACGAGATGATCTCCAGAGGTGCTTTCTACTTCTAACAGTTTTGTGACTCTGTGCCTCGCCAAGCTTCAGACTCCTAGCGGGCGCGATTTCCGAACGCCCCGGGCAGGTGGGGAAGGATCGCGGGTCGCCGCGCCCAGTACGGGAGAGGCGGAGACGGACTGGGTCCGGCTGGGGGTGGGGAGAGATGGTGTCGCCTCAGGCTGCGGCTGCCGGGGGGCAGGCGGCTTTTGTGTGTCCCCTCTGCTGGCTCTTGTTTTTTCCAGGGGCTCTGCGTGCCTCTGCGTGAGAAAACTCATCGCGTTGTGTCGCGTTGAACAACAGAGACGGAGGGAAAATAATGACAGAGCCCTACCCGTCCCCAGGACACTTCTCCGCCCTGGGTTGTGGCTCTTTTGTCTGTCGTGCCTGAGTGAAGAGCGAGGTGGCCCCGGCTCCCTCTGCGTGGGGACAAGCAATGGTGAAACCGCACAGGTTCTCCCTGATTTGCGCTACTTTTTCCACCCTGGTATTGTTTTGGCTGTTGGATTGCACCCACAGAGTGGGTAGGGTTCCATGCCGAGGGTGCGGTGTTCGTATAGCTGGGTTTTAATTTGCTCTGATGGTTGGGAATGTCCTGGTGTCAGGTTTTGTCCTCAAAAGCCATTGTGAGGCCTGTCCTGTTTTAAACCGGGGAACTGATGCAGGGGTTTTTTTCCTAGAAACGTTTTGTTTTCCTCTGCATGCCTTTTTCTCCAGAGTGTATCTCTTATTTTTATAAATTTCAGTTAAGTACGAGTGACAAATCATTTGTTCCTCCGTCAGAAGCTACGGTTTTCTGTGTGTTTTTGCCATATTGAAAATGGCTGAAGTGGGGGAAAAATTAAAAATTTGCAGAAATACTTAAAAGGTTCAAAGTAACCTGGATTGTGGCTCAGCTGCTTTAATCGTTGTAACTGGTGTAGCAATGCTGTCATTTAATGACTCTGCTGGAAGAGAAATGCAGCTGTTAAATTCAGTATTTATACTCTCTGCACATTATATGGTTATAGAATTGTGAGATAACACAGGAATACTATGAGGCAGAAGTTTATGTGTTCCTAAACTTACCTTTCTTACTTCTTTCAGGCTTATAAGAGTGTGGAAGTCGTTAATTTTGTCAGCTATAAATATCTTTATTACTGCGTTTGAAGTCAGTGAAGCTAATATGGGACTTCATAGCTGTGTAAATAACCTGTGTTCAGGAGCAGTCTGTATATTATTGCCAGTTTCTAAGTTTCACCAGGAGCATCACGGCTTTTTTTGGTGCGTTAATACACAATGCTGATAATGAAATTATGGTTCCCACTAACATAAATAGGAGCAGACCTTATCAGGCACCTTTTCCTTTCCTAATGATATCTTTATAGCTTTGCCTTCTGTCCTAGAAAAGGGTCTGTCAAAGCATACAGGCTGCTTGGAGGGAAATTGAGAAAGGCAGGTACCATCAGAGCAGTCTGTTTTGACAACCAGAGACTTGAGTTTGTCACTCACTTATGAGCTGCAGGAACCTTCATCAAGATAAGTGGGAAGTAACTTGTATGGTTTCTGGTGTTCCGTTGTTTATTTTTGTGAGGTTTTTTGTCAGCTTTGTATCCAAACTAGCTTAGTTTAAAGCTAAATAATTTAGAAATTTTTGATGGGATTGCTATATGCTAGTAATTTAAAAAACTAATGTTCCAGTGAACAGATGGACGTTTAAATCTGGAAATTGCAGACATTAATATGGCAGAGTTTAATTTAGGGGCATCTTGAGACATGTATTATTATGTAAAAGTGCTCATGCTAAAGCAAATGAAGAGAAATGAGCAGGATTGCTTTTGGAAACTTCTGACGTGTTGCCAGTGATTCACCAGCAGTCTGGATGGAAGCCATTATCAATCTTGGTTGAATTAAGCATCACAGAAGTTGAGATTCAGTGAGTGTGTATATTAAAATAATGCTTTACTTACTTTGTATGTGGTTCAGAAGTCTTGGGTGACACAAGTGCTGACTACCTTTGATAGTGATGGCAAAGACTGACATCCCATTTAATTGGGGTCTCTATCTCTTAACTAACCGGTGCTGTAAAAGGGTTTTTCATGATACTTAGAAAATTGACCTTTCCCAGTCTGTAATATGTAGTGATAGGAAGGATAATTACCTTTGTTTTTTTTTTTATTCCGCACCAAGAATTATGGTTTACATGCTGGATACTTGAGGAAAAAAAGTTTCATCCATTTGAAAGAACTTTTGGAGTCACAGCTTTCCAATGGTATGACGTGTAAAGCTGAATTAGAAAGAAAGAACTCACCTGCATGTAGGTTTCCAAACTACCCAAGAATCTCAGAACAGTGATGCAGAAGCCACTATAAAGTATCTTTTAAGCAGGTGACCTTTATAAAACTTTGTAATTTTTTGCAAAGCCTACTCATTGTTTAAAATTCTTTTGTATTTTGAAATTAATGTCTTGCACTGTACTAGGTAATGAATGTGAAACCATTATCATACAGGAATAAAGATATAATATGCTCCTATTGTGAAAGATCATTGTATAAACATGCTGCACCAACTGAAATTTCAATATGACCTTCAAGATTCCATGTAGGCTCTGTTACAGTAATGTAGTCTGAAGTCTAGGGACTCTGATAACTGAGAAAGAAAACCACAAATGTTTACTTACGTTATATTACTTTCCTTTCTGTGCAGAGATTCCACAGTGTGCCCCAAATTAGGTGCAGTTCCCATCACTGAGTGTGACCACTTGTTTTTCTGAAGAAGTGCATCTCTTGATAATTATCTTTTGCATCAGTTTCATTTTCTTTGTTACCAGTACAGTAAAAGTTGAAATGGTATTAGATTTCCAAGGGCTAACTGATTTCCTAATGAGGTTTATTTGTGGAAGTGTGTTAATGGGCAAGAAGGTGCAAAAGTCCTGATAGTTTATTATAAATAGATTTTTCTGATATAAAAATAATTTCTGGTTAGAAGGCTTGAGGAAACAGCTTTCCTGTTACTGCATGGTAGCAACATATTTGGTGCTATCAGCTGAAGAAGAAAGAGATTTTGGTGATAGAAATAGCAAGAATTCGAAATAATTTGCTGTAAATGTGTGTTGTCGGAGGCAGTACCAGTTGTGCACTGCTCTGTGTTAGAACATGTAGAGGAGTGTTTCATCCAAGTACAGTGGATGTCCCGGCCTCACATTGAGATTACTTTCTAAGGGAGTGAGAAAGAAGGCAGCTGCAGGGGGTCTAGGGAAATTTTCACATGCATCAGGGCATATATGCATATACAAAAGGGCCTGGACATCCCATGCAGACTTTTACATGAAAACTTCTGCCCCACATGCTAGGTTAACTTTTCTTCCCCCATAAAGAAAAGGTATTTCAGGAAGCCTAAAAAACACATGGAGAATAAAATCTCTCTTTATCACGAAGCCTAAAAAACACATGGAGAATAAAATCTCTCTTTATCACTTGATTGTACAAAATAGGTAGAGGCCCACAACGTAAGCTACCTTGTTAAAATGAAGGCTTTTTTTAGGAACATGGAGAAAAATCTTCATATGAGAGAGCGTTGCGAGGTGGAGAGGGGAGACAGGGGAAGAGGGTTGTTTTGACACATAAAAAGATTCTTTTTTTCTCGTTCTGCTACATAAGAAATGGAAGATACGCAGTTAAACTGGAAAGTAGTGGAAGTGTTGCTGGAGGAGCAGATCTTTCACTTGCTTCACATAGATTGTGACAGTTGCCATGTAATGTGATACAAAGAACACAGAAGAGAGTGTGTGTGTCGGAACACTGTGGCAAGTCTGGAGTTGAGCATTACAGAAGCTGGAGGGTTTACTGACAGTTAAGCCTTCCAGCCGTGGTCACTAAAACCACCATAAGGACATGTTGTTCTTGCTTCTTGCTGAATAGACCCCTCTCACTACACATTACTTGTGAAACCACTTCTTAGAGTATTATTTTTTGGTTATTGAATTTCTGGTGTTTGTGGGGTGCATGCTATATCGATCTGAGACAGGACTGCTTCAGCTACAAGAACTGAAGGAACAAAGCATTTGGTGTAGCTGAAATGTGCTAGGCTGCAAAAATTAGATCTCGCAGGTGGTTCCTGATTTCTTTTAGTTTTTGTTTTAACATGGAAAGTCTGGTTGGTCTCATCTCTCTACTATTACAGTTTAATAGGTGTTTTTAAAATTATCTAATTAACTACTCTTTAAAAGCAGGCTGTTAATCTTCAATTAAAATCCGGACCTTCCAAATGTAGTTATTTTTCAGGATGCTTCTGTGTCTATTAGACCCTGTCAGGATAAGCTTTTAAGATTGAGGTATGGTTGTTTTTAAACCTGTTGTTGTTAACAAAATGCTAGTTGATCAGCTGATGGAGTAGGAGTACTTGTAGCCTGGATCTAAAGGTCTTCTCAGCACTTTCTCCTGAGCTCATTTTGAGCGATTACTTCAGTTCAAGTGGTAAGCGAGTTGGAAGGGTTTTCAACTACAACTTTAAACTTCCTTACTATTTACAAAGGAGGCATCTACTAGAGTAGCAGGGATCCATCTCTTTGCTGTGCATTGGAGGTTTTCAGAGACTTGTAGCTAAATATTTTTGATAAATTGTGGCAGCCAGTGTTGGTCCCCAGCTCAAAATTAGGCACTATCTTTAGGGCAAAAGGAGTGAGGTTCAGGGAAGGTATTACAAAGCGAATGAATTGAAATTCATACCAAGGAGGATGGTCTTAATTACCTGCTTGTTAATAAACCACGTTCTGTGGAACACTCCCAGTGTTCAGTAGCATTTAACTTTCTCCGTGCTTTGTTTTTAGAGTTACTCATAATGACTTAGCACTCTTCACTTTTTGTAGCAATTGTATTTGGATGAGTAACTTCTCTATGTCTTACTACAGTCAGTGTGTAATATAAATGCCCTTCCAAAGTGACTGAAATAAAGCTCTTGATGTTGACTTACTTTTCCTGTAAGTGACATTCTTTCAGCTTGTTCTCCCTCCACTTCTTTTGTTACCATTTTAGAATGGAAGTCCCTCAGGTACTGTTTGATATTAGAACTGTACCAACAAATGGAAGTGTTAGGACTTCATTATCCGGTTTGTATCTAATGAATCTGGCACTCACAGTACAGCAAGTCTAAAGTGTTTTGTCCTGTGGGTTTGTTTTTTTTTTTTTCAATTCTGTGCTAAGATGCAAGAATTAAAGGAGAGACCTTGAAGTTAATGGAAACTAAATTGTAAAACAATAGTAGAAAGTCAGTTTGATTAGCTTATGTGGCATTCCTGAATTGTGACATGTTGCATAAATGTTATTTTGTGACCATTAATGATTCTGGCAGTTATGCAGGCCTAATGATAATTAAATCTCACCTTTCTGGGTATAAGCTGTTCTCTGGGAGGCTTAGTAGAAAAGGGTTCCCCTGCCTTTATAAGTGAACATTATGCTAATGAAATCTTGAAAAATCTGCTCATGTGTCTGGTGAAGCAATCATCTCTGTTTGTGGAGTGTCACAGTTTAAAATTCCTATTTCTTTGTACCAAAATCAAGCCTGGGTTTTGTGCCAGAGATTGAAGCGATTTGAGGAGATAGGAAGCAGCAACATGCTGTCCTGCTTTACAATCTATGTATGGAAGAAAGAGCAGGAATTGTGAAGCAAGTCTCAGCCTCCACCCTCTACAAATGAAAAGTCTTCTGAGCTGTGTATGATGTTGCACATGTATTTCTTGAGCTTTTCTAGAGCAATTGTTTGTTTAACTTACCATCTGGGCAGTTGGTTCTAGATGTGTCTGAGGGGCTTCATACCACATCACCTAAGTCCCCTGAATGTAAACAGAACTAATTAATTACATTTGAAAGATCTTGATAAATAGCTATTTATCATCATACAGAAATTGTCACTGGTCACCTGCATTGTTGTTAATTATTGTGTGGGTAGACAAAATCCAGAAAGTTTTGGAAGCTGGAAAATTACTTGCTCTTATTTAGCAGCTCTGAAGGACAGTAATTCTTGGTCTTGCTTGCTATGTAGAGGGGATGTGGATTTTGGATCAAAACCAGATGAGAACAGGGCAAAGTCTCACAAATTACTAAAGCAATTGCAAAGGAAATACCACTCTCCGATGTACCTTTCCAGTCTTGAAATAACTTTTCTCTGAGTCTTTATCTCTTTGCTTGCTAACATGCTCCATTTTCTTGTAGTTTTTTTTTTTTTTTTTTCCTGGATGCATGGTTGTCTTTATCTCTCCTGTCCTCTTTAATGATCTTTCATTCTCTGGTATTCCCTATTTTTCTTCTAATTTTTTCTTTTTCATTTAACTTTGTTCTAGTCTGAGCCACTCATCAATTCAGCCAGCTAATGCAGATAACAGAGATGGCTTATTGCCTCTTAGTTTCATTGCTTTGTAGTTCAGAGTTGCAGAATGGATAATGGAGCAACCTGTGGTAATCTTTGTTCTTGGGCTTTACTGAGAATTATCGAAACATCACCGCTTTCTCTGGAACTGGTGAGAAGTTAGGGAGCATTGTGACCACTTTGGTGTTACAAATTTGGAAGGAGAAATGGAGAAAGAGTTAAAATAAGTTAGGCTATACTGGCCTGATGAAATGGACTGGATTAGTTAAACCAGAGGCAACAACTCAGGCTGTCCTTCCTGTTTTATGAGCCATTCTCCCATTTAATTGTGTGAGAAGGCCTCCTGTAGAATTAATTTAAAAGGAGGCCTTATTAGTGCTGCAAAAACCTATAGTCAATTTTAATTTTAGTTGTCATTGTTTAAACCGGGCCTTGTGGATAGAAGCCTGACACTGTAACTTCTTTGTAAGTGAATCATAACAGTGGAAAGAAAATGTTATTCAGGAACGTGAGAATTACTTAAACTTTGGTTGCTTGGAATTGACCAGACTATTTAAAATGTAACTGGTTTGTTGCCAGCTTTGTCAGATTCTACTGAAGAGATGTGAGCCAGCAGGATTGTCTTCTGGACTTGCTAACCTGTGTGAATTGTTAGTTTCCTGTACTTGTGTGCTGTATTAAATCATGCTAGCTGAAGATACTTCTTCCATGCTAACTTTTAATGCTGCTTATCCACTGTTTTGTAGTTTATACAAAGCCATTTCTTGACTTGAAGATGTCTTACTTTATGACTCCATCTGTTTTTGTCTCCTGAACCATCTATTCCATTTTGAGGATGTATTTGTGTTAAGAATCTTCAGGGACATAAATAATTTCAGTGCACAGAAAAAGTGCTCAAAGTAAGGGTTGACTGTGTTTGGAAACCCTCTAAATCATCCCATCTCTGTTTTTTTATAAGAGGTTTGCTGTTGATAACAGTATGAGAGTGGAGGTATGTGGAATAACTTAGTTCTAACTTGTGTCAGAATGCATTGGGAAACAGCTTTTCAGTTTTCCCTTCAGTGATACTGCTTAGCATTTTACTAGTGACCTGCCTGTAGGCATAAAGGTTGTGTTGGAGTGGAAGATACTTCTTATTTTTATTAAAATAATAAAGTGAAAGGCTGTGGACAAAGCTCTCAAACACCTTAACCAGAAAGTAAAAAGGCACAGTCCAGTTGGTTGCAAATCAAAATAAATTCCTTAAGTTATACTTGTACTAAATTTACCCCTTTTCTCTGATTATTACTAGACTTAAGACTTATTTTCTCTCTGGCCGTGTGATTTTTGCAGAATATATTCTTAGTGGGGGGGAAACTTGGCAAAATTTTAATTTGTCCTTAAGGCATGATGTTCTTTCTCCTTTCTGTTGCATTTGCGAAAAGGAAAAAATAAAAATAGGACTAATAAGATGATATCAACACTGGCAAGTAGCTATCAGGCTTTTTTTTAAAGCATTTATTCCTTTACCAGGAGTACTGAAAGTTCATCAGTTAAGGCAGAATAACCTAGGTGTCAACATCTGCACTGTAGTTCATAGGAATGAGATACTTCCCTCCTGATTTTCTGTAAATCTGGGTATTTACATGACTTCAGCAAACAGAGATCTGTAGTAAGCTTTTCTGTCACTCCTTTCTCAGTGAAATTTCTCTGTCAAATGCTTCTAATAAAATAGCACTCAAGGGCTGGGTGGGGATGTCTGTGGGTGTGTTTCTGAGGAGAGTTGTATGCTCACAGCCATCTTTATGTGAGTTTTTAGATTCACTAGACCGGTTTAGAATAGAACAACTTGAGCTCTGTCAAACTGAAGCTTGGCTATGATGTCGGTGATTTCAGGACATACCAGGAAGAAGGACTTCCACAGAAATCCTTGGTATTGGCATTTGAGGATGTGATGATGTGGGTATCGCATTAGACACTACAGGAGAAGAAAGGGATGTGGAGTCAGGATTACTCACCAGGTATTAAAACAGTCACAGGTATATTTTAGCTAAAATCTCGATTGAAATAAAAAAGCCTAATGTTCTGCAGTGTCTTCCTGTGAGTAATACAGGTATTCACCTCATAAATAAAAATGTGACTTGTCCTTCCCCAGGAAAGGGGGGTGGATAAAAAAGCCATCCTTATTTACCAGCTTATATGATAATTGGGAGCCTTCAGGAAGGGGAAGTGAGTGACAGCAATCCTTTCCTTCAAGCACATCTGATAATTCATTAATGTAATCTCAGCAACTTGTCATAGCTTTTGAGAAGTGGGAATAGTCAGTGATGTTGATGTGACAAACTGCTATGTGAATTGTCATTACAGAATAAAAATTGACAGTAAACCCATGGAAATCCAGTGACTCTAGTATGCTAATAAATACATCTAAATACTTCGTTCTTGTAAGGTTTTGCATGCTGAATAATTCCCAGTGCAGTTATGAGGGCTTCACTAGTGCTTCTACACGTACCTTTGGCTTACCCATTTTGAGAATTTTCTCTTTTGAATTGTTTGTCATTAGGTTTTAGTTTACTGTCATTGCTTTTATTCCAAAACCAGCAAGTGGCTGAATACAGGAATGTGTAAAGGGTTATTGACTGCATGGATTGTAAAAGAGTTTCAATGCCTAATTTTCCTTTCCTATACCTTATCATGTATTTGGATACCTGCTGTTTAACCAGACTTACACAACACAAGTCAGAGGAAATTTAAATGATCAAATCATCCAAATATTGGCTGTACGTTGCTGGCTTGACATTTGTCCTGGTTTGGACTGCAGCAGCAGTGGTGCAATGGGCAGCTGAGTTCTATTTTAAGACTCTTAAAAGTAGGAAAATTGAAAAATGGAAGGATCTGAGTAGTCCATGTGTGTCATAACTGTAAGATGTCGTTCAGATGTACTCTCAAGGTACTGGAAAAGGTAGTAGCATGCAGTCAGGGTGTGTGAAGGCTCAAACATTTGTAGTCTCATAGCAGTCTGGGACAATGCCTAATATAAGCTCATGGTGAGCTGTTGCTACTTCAAGAAGGAGATTGTTAGTGTAAATTTAATCACCCAAGTGAAGTACAGAGTTGCTTGATTTTGCAGCTACTATTACTTTCTTTCTAAGCGTATTTCAGTCTTATCTTAAGATACTGGACTAGATAAGCCTTATCTAGTGCAGTATCTTCGTTTTCTTTGAGTGAAGTCTAAATTTCTGTGAATAAAGTTAATTAATGCAAGTGTATCCTTTGCTTTTAAAAAGTTAGGTTGTTTCAGCATGCTGTGGAAATCTGTGTACTTTTTAGTAACACAATTCTGGCAGTAGTCTGTGAGATTGTGTCCTATGTATTTTTTATTTTACATCTTTCTGGTTGCTGATACTGCAATAATGTAGCTGTAATATGTTTTAGAGATGAATATATCTTTGAGGACTGGAGAAGAGAAAAATTGTTCTTTGTGGACTGCTCCATTTAGAATAACTTTCATGCAAAGTAAGCAGTAAGTAAGAGGACTTTCTTTTAAAATACAAAATTCCCTATTTGGAGGAGAACTGTTTTTACAAGTCATAAGCAGCAAAATTCATCAAGTTGGCACTGGATTTTTAGTAGATTACTCCCAGGATTATTGCATTTTGCCTTCTTGATTGGATGATTTTCAAGTTATGTAACTTTAAACTTCTATAACTAGGGTTATAATTCAAAACCTCTTTATAAGAGTACGTAGGATATTCTTTTTCCCAGTTAAATTCAAGCTCCTGCAAAGAATAAATATACCTCTTATCCATTACTGATGGGAGGATCAGTGAGATGTTGGGGGTTGGATTTTTTCTCTTATACATACATGACTGTCTTACGTTGTTTGCTCTGTTAAAATAGAAACGTAAAGCAACGGCTCTCATTTTTGTGGTTGAGCTTGAAATGTTTGTTACTGGTTTAGGAGTAGGTGTTTAATGGAAACCCTGAGATTTGAGCCTTTTGTTTCCACTCACTAAAACCATGGGTACTTTTAATGATGTTGTCAAGCTGTAAAGAAAAGATTCTATTTTTATGAATCTGGAAGGTGAGACTGACACCAAGCCTGAAAAATATTTAAGGGTGGGATTTTTTTCATGTAATTGAAGGTTGCATGAAAAGCCTTATTCAAAAGGAGTACCTTGCCCTGGGCTATTTCTGGCCTCTGGAACTGCTTTTTTTAGCAGTGCTACAAATTGAATCACCGGCTGCCAGTATAATTTAAAGCAAGTGAGACTCCATTGCATTGTGAGTCAGATGTACCTGAATTAACCTGCTTTTCAGCAACACTTGTGTGACCTCTCCTACTGCTACTTAAAGACTTTAGGCCCTGTGTGAATGGTAATTTAACGCTGCTTAAAAGTCTTGAGCAGGTTTGTCAGTGCTGAATAGTGTTTGGATTTTTACATCAAATCTGTTAAGAGGTGTGGAGAAAATCTTGTATGGTGTATTGATGAGCCAATGTTTTATTTATACAATCATTAGCAAGAGAGCTGAAATTCTCCCTGCTCGGTGCCATTTCTGCTACAGCTGCCTCTTGACCTTGGATGACTTCAGAGCTGTAGTGTAGACTAGGTTGTGTTATTAAAACATATTTGCAGCCTTTGTCATAGAAACAGGTACAATACTAATCTGTGAAACTTGCATTCTTTATCTTAATATTCCTGCTATTATTGCAAATGAAGCTATTACAGGACTCAACAAAGAAGTATATTTGGTTTTGTTTGGGCCCTGTAAGCTATTTTTGTATCAATTATTGTAGCATTTACAATTGCTTCCTTATTTGCAACTAGGTTCTAGAGGCGATAAGGTGATATAAGTTATGGACTGCTGGAGCATTCTTTCATCTTTTCTGGACAGTACTTATAACCGCAGTGAGCTGAAAGGATGGTTTTGTCTGTATTTGCATAACTTGCACCATTAAACACTGCTTAAATCTAGCATTGTTTTTGAAATTAGATAATTTTGGTGTGAATTTAGTATAAAGTAACAATTCCACGAATTATTGCTCATGTTCCTTATTCCATTTCACCTACTCTTACCATTCCAGCCTGTTAGTGTAGTCATCCTTATTATTAGGATTGGTAAATAGCATTTAGGTAGCTAGTTAAAATTTAGTCAATACTTTCAAGATGGCTTTCATTAATGAAGAAATACATAAGAAGTCTGTGTTGCCCTGGTTGTGCCCAAATAAACTGCTTTTTGACGAAACTGTATGGCACCATCAGCTTCAGAGAAAACATGCACGTTTACAAACAATGTGTACAACAGAACATTTTGTAGACTTGATCAGTAGACTTGACAAGTCTACTGATGCTAAAAGTGTACGTCTTGAAGTTCCTTCTTCTGTGCCTCCCCCATTCTTGTTTCCAGGACTTCTCAACCATGTAACAGATCTGGAACATCTTTTGGAACCTTTTGGAAGCAAATGTGGGAAGGAAGGGAATTTGGTTTGGATATGTCCTTAGCAGAGATGAAGCATGGTCATGGAGAGTACTTTCTGAGAAGTAGTTTAGACTTGCTCTGCCCTAAGCCTATGCTTGAAAATGCACTGGAAATGCCAAGTAGGTAAAGTTTCAATATCTGTCTTCCTTGGTTGTAGAATGCAGATATGAGTCTGGATGCTTGGGTTCTCACAAGGCTAAGGTGGTTAATACGTACTAGTTTATGGTAAGCAATGCAGCTCATTATCTTCTGTGTTTGGACAGATGACATTCTGTTGCTGCTGTGCTAAATCTCATCTGAAGTACAATGCTTGTATGTAGTGGCTGTGATTTGCTCTTTTTTTACAGCTTGAGTATTTTCAGAGAATCAGAGTGGATCAGGTTGGAAGGGACCACAGTGGGTCATCGGGTCCCACCTCCCTGCTCAAGCAAGGTCATCAGAGAGCACAAGGCACAGGACTGTGTCCAGATGGGTCTGGAGTATCCCCAGTGAGAGAGACTCCACACCCTCTCTGGTGTCTGTTCCAGTGCTTGGTCACTGCACAGGAAAGTAGTTCTTTGTCATGTTCAGGTAGAACTTCCTGGGCATCCATTTTTTCCCATGGTCTCTTGTCCCATTGCTGGGCCCCAGGGAGCAGAGCCTGGTCCTTGTTCTGAGCCTTCTCTGCAGACAGGGATGAGGTCCCCTCTCAGCTGGGTCTCCTCAAGGCTGAACAGCCCCAGGTCCCTCAGCCTGTCCTTGTGAGAGAGCTGCTCCATGCCCTTCCTCATCTCTGCAGCCTCCACGGGACCTGCTCCAGGAACTCCAGGTCTCTCCTGTCCTGAGGAGCCCAGACCTGGACACAGCATTCCTGATGTGTGTCTCTGCTCATTCCCTAGGGCTGAGCAGAGGGGTAGAATCACCCCTGGAAGAGCTGGCAGTCCTCTTCTAATGCGTCCCAGAATACCATTGGCCTTCTTGGCCACAAGGGCACTTGTTTGATTAATGTTTAACAATTCTCTTAGCATCTAGACTTGACTGATCTGGGAGAGAAATGAGGAAAGACTGGATTATCTTCTCTTAGCAACTCCTCAGGCTGCCTGCCTCAACTTTTTGGTAAGACTGCAATGTTCTGGTGAGCACAAAAGCGTTTTGTTCTGTACGTTGTTTGTAAATGTGCATCTTTTCTCTGAAGCTGATGGTGCCATACAGTTTCATCATAATGCAGAAATGATATCACATGCTTCACTGAACAGGTGCATAAAGTAGAGGACCTGATTTCTTGAAGCTGATACAATTTAATAACTCTATCAAAATCTTTAAGAGAATGGTGTAATGGATAGAATAAGGCACAGAGGGTGAAAAAAAGTTCTTTGTCATTGTGAACTCCTGCTATGATAAAATGTATGTCACAAAAAGTAGGTGCTCCATTGCTTTTTGAAATAGCATTGCAGTAGTCTAGAGGTGGCTTTGTATGTAACATATAAAAAGATAACCCTTCTTGTGATTATAAGATGTTTAAAATGAACTCGTGCGTTAAACAGGCAGGCAAGCAACTACATTGGTAGTTTTGTTAAAAAATTAGTTAGTTTTCATTGCTCTTGACTTTCTGCTTTTAATAAAGATATTTTTGATGTTCCAAAATAAATTGCTTTGAAGGTAAATAGAATAACTAAAGCTTTATTAGAGTACTGTTATGTAAACAGCAGTTATTACATGTTATTAACATGAAACTATTTGACATCTATTTTTAAAATGAGGGTGACATCTACTAAGTTAAAAGAAAAGCCACCTCCAAATCAGAGAAATGAGAAGCAAGAAGAAAACACTATAAAGAAGTCCTGAGACTTAAGTTTTCAAGTAGACACTGAAAACATTTTCTGAATACCTGTGGAGGTCTTCATGAAATGGGATTTTACATTTCCATTTTACACTTTGAATAACTATGAAGTAGAATTCTTGCCTATGCTGGGCAGTAGCATTTATATTCACTTAACACTGCTCTTACGGTATATTTCAGCATTTCCTTACTATTGCACCTGGAATTTTCGACACAGGAGGTTTGGTTTTTTTAAGTCTGCCAGTCAGTTTGAAAACAAATAGTAGAGTGACAGGTGTAGTGCCAACACTTGGACATAAGGGGAAGGAGGCAGGGAGGAAGCTCAGACTATTGCTTGATTCTTGCCTTATAAGTTTATAAAATAAAATTTTTCTGTGATATTTTCACAGTACATTACAAAAAGGGAAAAATTTCTGGATTACTTTTTCTTTTTAGAGAGAGTATTCTTACATAAGTTTGCTGGGGAGCAGGGGGTGGGGATAATTATTAAAGGTTGTATTATAGGTTAGAGGGCTTTTTGGGACAGTTTTTGACCAGTATCTCCAGCCAGACTGTAAGTCGCACTTCTGTCTCATTGTTTCACATTGCTGCTGTAATGTTACTGTAGCTGTAGTGTCACTGGCATCAAAGCAGAATTAGCTGCTGAATTAAGTGGGGAGAAAAGCTCTTTCTGTAGAGCAGGTGGCAAGCAGTACTTTATACTTTTTTGTTACATCGGTTTTTTTAATGCTTTCTTTTTTGTTGAATTGTGCTGGGTCTTCTCCGTGATTCATGTCTAAGGAAGGATAAAGGCATTGCAGTTGACACCAAGATCTTCCCCTCTCCTTTCCTTAGCTTACTTTTCATTTTCATCTACCAGATGCCTGTAGGAGAAGTTGTCAGGTAACTGTAGATTATTCTTGCATGGAAAAGAACGATACTGATCTCGGTGATCCAGATCACTGCCCACTTCAATTGCTTTCTCTTCCTGAAGTCTGCTGCTTGGAGTTATTTTAGACGAGCTGTTTGTGTGGCTGATTTGTTGCCTTGTTTTAGTTAAAATGAGGTATTGGTTGTGTAATTGCTGTCCACCCACATTTCTGCCTACCTGTGTTTATTAATAAAGATCTATATTTAAAACTTCAGCTGGGACAACTGTGCAACCAGTCCTGCTGGAATATCTTAGAAAGGAATGAAAAAGAAAGAGTAGTGACTTCTCTAGCTGACACTGAGAGGTAGTATCTGTCTGTACCCTTGAATCTGAAGACTTCTACAAGGTTGTCCTCTTTACTTTTGCCATGGCTTTTTTCAAACATGTATCTGTTCTGGGAAAAGCAAATTATTTGCTTGCCTCCTTGACAGCAGGATTGAGAGCTCTGGAGGATTTGAGCAGTTGAACCCAAGTCCCTGTCCTGAAAACTACTGTGTATTTTTGAAGTGCTTTCTGCCTTTCTTCTCTTAATCTGTTTGATTTTTCCTTGATTTTTTTAAATACTGGTTTAATCATTGTGTTACTGTTACAGTTTTCATTGACAAATGCACGAGCTCGTAATTTGAAGTGAAAGGAACATGTTGTAGAGATGTTGTCTGCTATTAACTCCTTAGACTTTATCATCTATTGGTAGAAAAAATTTTCTAGGTGGTAGATCATAAAACCATTTGCTGTTAAGAATTGGTCACTTCCTCTTTCTTTTCAATAAGCTGTAAGGGATGTATAATATCAACCAGAAATTATGAAACTGGTCATGTATATCTTCCCTGAAAATTTATGATTATATTCACATGCGAGTCTTGTATTTTGGAGGGCAACTTAAATTTTGTCTATACATGTGTTGTCTTTTAATGTTCATGACCCTAATATGGTGCAAGACTAGTGATTGAATGTTGGGTGAGAAGAGGGCTCAAGAAAATGATATACCATGTTTCAAAAATTATGTATCAGGTTTCATTCCATGTTTTTCCTGTTAAAAACTGTATAAATAACTTCATTCAACAGTTTTCTCTTCTGTAGGAAGACATGAGGTCTTGCCTCACAGCATGTTGGGAAGTTTAAATCGTTGTAAATTCAGAGCATCTGTTGGGGAGGTACTGTGGTAGAGTTGTGATGTTGATTGTTTGGTTTCTTGTTTTCCTTGTGTTACTACTAGGCAGGAAGCTTCAAATAAGAAATAACATCATCTCCTTAACTGTCCCCATTTTCCTAAGGTACTTCACTGACTCTACCAAGTAAGAGACTTCTGCATGAAATTATAGAAATTTCTTCCTTTGGTTTTGCAGTCAGAAATTACTGAGGAAAAGAGAAATAGAACTTGAATCTGATTTAACTAAGCTTCAGTTACTTTGGGACATAGTTTTGATGATGTTCGTGATTTTTTTTTCTTTGTTTTGTTTTTTTTTTTTTTTTTTAAGAGCTTTATTATACAGCTACTAAAGCCAGCAAATACTTTGAAAGAAGGGTGGGAACATGCGTTAAGTACAGACTTGCAGGTTTTGGTGTTGGGTGTGGATTTCTTTGTTGGGGCTCTGTGCTGTGGGCAGTGTTCAGTGGTGTTGGGTGTGTGCCCCCAACACGCATGCGTGGAGCAGGAATGAGGAAGTCAGGCACTTGCTCCCAGTGGAGAGTTTACAGAGAAGTTTGAGAGAGCAAACAGGAAGGGGAAAAATCCCTGAATCTATCGGATATACTCTTCTGGGCTTATGGTATGTGTTGTTCATGGAGCTTACTAGGCAGAGGTAAGAAGCTTTTTTATTGTACCTACTCTTCTACCTCTGATCAGGTATGGACTTTCCATCTCTCTAATTTTTTTCAGAGGTTTTTCTGTGGAACTGGATATGGAAAACACAGCTAGCGTGACTTATCCTTTTCTGTGAACCGTGAAGTTGGCAGTACAGGGTGCTTGTATAAGAACACATTACTTTTAGCTGGTCAGGGCTTCCCATGGGTTGTCAGGTCAATATTCTTCTAATATGAAATTCAGGACTTTTTAAATTATTTGCTCAGGGAAAAGAAGAAAGCTGCTTAAGTGTACTCAGAAATACTGTTCATTATGACGAGCATGCTGGAGTAGAAAACAAAAAGTTCTGTGAAGCACCAGAAAAAATTTGCCTGTTTGGCACTAGACAAGAATGGAGGAGGTTCAGCTGCTGGCTGGAATTGTACTATGGGTATCTGGTAATCCTTATGAGTTAGGAGTTGCTTTACTGTTGTCTGTTAATTTAATTTAGGTTGTTGATTTATTTTTAATCTCAAAGTGTCAGAGAGGTTTTGAAGAAGTTAATGTACCACAGAATCAGTCTCTCAGAAGAGAGAGCTGTGCCTGGTTACTTTTTCTTAGAAAAGTATAAGTTATTATCAAGGAGTAAGAGTCTTTAAAAGAATTAATGAAATGGTGTTTTCTTTATTAGAATAAATAATAGATTATTCAAGGGTTGTATCTGCATGAACAGTTTGGTTGGCAAACCTAAGTTTGTTTTGGCTCTGAGGAGCTACTGTAGTGTTAAGCTTAGCACTAAATAGACTTTACTTGTGTTCACTGGTAACTGCGACAGGAAGCTCTGCTTGTTTTAGCTTAGGAGTAAGACTCAACAAAAATGAAATAGCTTCAGCTTAACTGAATTTTGGTTAAGAAGGTGATGATGCTGTTTGGGTAATGAAATGCTGTGGGAATACATAAAACTCAGGAGGGAGTAATGCTCTTAAGAGCTGTATCTACTGAATTGGCAGGAGCTGAGCAAAGGGTGCCCCTTAGGTGTGCTGAGTCATCTGCTTAAGCTGTGACATGACTTGCTGTGGGCTGCTGCTGGGAGAGAGCAATGTGAACTTGGTAGTGACGAAACAGCATGTGATGTGTCCATGCTAGAGCATGCTGGGTTCAAATAACATGTTTGTGAGAGAATTTGGGGTGTGCTTGGTACCTGCACCAGAGGACTCCCTCGGAGATTGCACTTAATTCAAACTGAAAGCAGAGTTTTCCTGTGTGTCATCGTGTGTGAAACTTGATGCCAGTGGATGTTGTTACAGACTGTCCCTCATTTTACAAACATCTTTTTGTGAAGAGTTGAATCTGCAAAGGACATGTGGAAGACTCTGGTTACCACAAACATAACACACCTTGGACTGGAGGCTATTTCAGCCCTCTGCACTGTAGTCCAGCAGAGTAAGGACTGAGTGGTTGTTCCACTGGTTTATGGAATGATCATGTCTTTCTGTGAAGCACTGGCAGGGTCCCAGAGGAGACAGGTCACTGATCTGATTACAGCGTGACATTTGCAGTCGGGGTTGAAGGATGGAATTTCAAGGATTTTTTGGGGGCTGGGAGGCCCAGAAGAGAGGAGACATTTTTCCAGGTGGTTCTAGATGTGGATAAAACAGCTTATGCAGGGCTAAACAGGAGGATGAGACTTGCATACAGGTATTTTATATTTTCAAACTCAGAAATAGCAAAATCAGTCTGTCTCTGGTTTCAGTGTAGTATTCAAGGTCTGTGTCTTGGGGCATCTTCAGTTTTAATTACACCTTTTTTTCCTTCCAGTTTAGGTACTGTGGATGTGTCTTTTTAGTTTTTTGCTTTCTTGGGTTTTGACATATCTATTTTCTTCAATCATGCACAAAGAAGTGTTACGGATATGCATTTTACAGTGCTAGAAGCCGTTGAGTGTGAAATACTTAGTGAATTGAGGTGGGTTTAAAATGTCATAATGTTATTGGGAGGCCGGTTATTTAAATAGTTATATCTTTTATAAATTTTTGCATTCTTTGTGTTTTGCTCACCTCTGGTATAATGATGAAGAGAAACATTTTTTTAAAAGCATTGTACTATAAAAGTGAATATACTTTTCCTACTGTACGTGTTGAAGGAAGTGTTCTCTTTCTGTAGTGGTGATGGTTCCAGTTTTAGACAGTGATAATGAAACTGTTTTATTTCCATTGTTTCTATTGTTGCAATGTCTCCTGTTTAAAGTAGCTCTTTGAAGTTAGACACTGGGTTTTTTTCCAGTTATTTTCAAGGTCATAATGAGTCACAAACCTTGATAAAAGGCATAGGTATCTTTCACAGTTTCACTTCTTTACATCTGTAAGCTTTGTGCCTGGAAGAGATTTACATTGTATCTCAGTGCTTGGTTCGGCTCCCTTGTCTGAAGGTTGAAGATCTGGTAGGAAAATAGGACCATATATGTAGAAAACTATGGTACCAGCAGTACTTGGTGTGGTGCCAGCTTGTGTGCATGTGGCTTGTGAATCCTCAGTCCCTGTTATGCCATTCCTGTCTTGTGTGGGACCAAAGGAATGCCACAGTTTTGTGCTGATCTGCTGTGGAGATTCATTAGCAGCACAGGGTTTGTTTTTCCAACTGCTGTTGTTTTCTTCTGTGGGGAAAAGGTTGGCTGCATCACACCAGTTAGCTATCTGTTCCAGCAGCTAGACTGTGCTGAAATAGACGACTTTCTGTGGTTTCTCACAGCTGTATGTTCTATTGTCAGTGCTGTCTATGGCCTTCCTTTGGCATTTAGGCACCAGGACACAACCACAGACACTGCAGAGTCTCTGAGAGCTGTGCTTATGTATAAGCTTTGCTTCCCTTGTTCCCCAGCCTTTTGAGATCTGCCTTGATACAGGATCACAGATGCCACTAATTAGTCCCTCCATCTCCCGACTCCCTGAACTTCTCTTTCAGCTGTTGAGTTTGTAAATAAATATGACCTATTTCATTATGCCAGAGGTACAGGTAAGCAGCAACATGGCTCTGTTTGCTGTTTGTTTTTTTTAATTAGTTAACTAATGTTAAAGTTGCATTCAACTCCTTTCTTCCAGTTCACAGCTTGGGATAGTGGAGTCTCCGTGTTCACATCTGCTTTCTAGACTTGATAGTACAGCTTCATGTTAGCTTCTGATTTTAAATCTCTTCTGTTAGTAAAAAACTTCTTTTCCTGAATGCTTGGCTAATAATTTGTTTTAAATAGACTGTTCAGTTTGTTTCTGAATTGCAGAGGAGTCTGGGAAATTGTTGCTAGATACTCTAATAGCAGTGTGGTCAAAAGGAAGAGCTATGATTCAGCTCTTAAATTTTGAACCTCAGTTGATATTTCATAGCACAGCCATACATACAGTAGATTTATCAAGCTGTGTACTGCTCTTTGCAAAAGGAGTTTTGTGGAGTTTCTTGGCAATTTCTGTTGCAGATTGGTTTACAAAGAATAATTCTAGCTTGTTACCAAACTTTACTCAGTATATAAGAGGGCAGGTAGCCGGGGAAGGCTTGGAAGTAAATATGCGGAATGGTTTACGTCATCATCTCTTAGTGAAGTAACCTAAAAGCATAGAAGATTTCATTTGGGTTATGGTGATACAGTAGTAATGGGAATGATTTGACTGTATGCTGACAAGATGGAAAAAAATGACTGATTTACCATTAAAGAGGTATTTTGGAAGGGGGAACCCTGAACAACCTTGACATCTTGTCGTTGTGCAGTTGTGATGGTAGGGTTAACCACATGTGGTGCCTCTTCCTTGTACCACCCTCCCTGGGTAATATTGATTTCTTATTGATTCCTTATTGGCTGGGAACCGGAGGTTGTGTGGCATTGTATATTGTCTTTTGAAGAGAGAAATAATTTTTTTTTCCCCTAGAATCATAAAGCATCCTGAGTTGGAAGGGACTCAGAGGGATCATCATAGTACAGCTCCTTTTCATTAGCTTTAGAGCTAAGGTTAGGTGTTTGATGAAACATGGCTAAAAGCTTAACTAGTAACACTTAATTGTTTACCTCAGCAAAATGATGTTAACTGTGAACAACGTTGCACTAAATTCTGAAAAAAAGGAGCCTTTTGTGGCAGAGGCTTTTCAGAGTCTCTATTTTAGCGTTATATAGGTTTTTTTTCCTGTTTTAAAATGCCTTGACTCTGAATTGCACAGGTCCTGATATAAAGTTTCTCTCTTCGCCTTTAGAATGTACATTTTAATTGTAAATGTGTTTTTTAAGCTGAAGATTTGATTAAAAGTTGCTATTTTGCTTTTGTAAGAACCTTCTGTCAGAATAGATGCTAGCAAGCAAGTGTGCAGTCTTTGGTTTGAAACTGAAGCCAGTGTTGTGTGGGAAAGAGAAACTAATACATACGGGTGGTTGGGGTTGAGTTTTTGTTGTTGTTTTGCTGCTTGATGTAGAAACACTGGTTCTGAATCAGTGACTTGCACTTTTTTTTTCCCCCCAAACTCCACTGGTGAAAGTAAGGCAGACATCAGAAATTATTTTATTACCAATTTTCTTTTTGATGTTTTTTTCATATCATTTGATCTACCTACTCTTCTACTCATATTTCTCCTCATATGAGTTCTGCTTTTTTCCTGTCCCAAAGGGATATCTTATCTTCCATTCCCTTAGAATGAGTAACATTTGATCTTTTTAGTAATTGATTTGAAAGTGCCAAGTAATAAAGACCTCCCAGCTTTTCTTCCATTGTAGTTTCAGTGTGGTTTCTCAACAGAGTAAAGATGTTGCTTTCTCTGTCAATATAATCTCTAGGCAGGCAATGAATGATATAAATTGAGTTACAAAAGGAATGGTTAAGGAACAATTGTCAGTCTTCCAGTCGTAAATGATTTCTAGAAATGGTCATCCAGCTTTTGAAGGATGGAGGCGCTTGGATGGCAGACAGAGGGCAAGTTAACAATGCTGAATTCCATGCAGGAGTGCATGCAGATTCCCAGGGTATCTGAGATGTGCCTGGATGGGTCCATGTGGCACTGTGCAGCTCAGTACAGATCAGATTGTGTGAAGGTGCTGTAGTAGCAGCACATAGTATCACTGAGTGATGTATGAGAGCTGTATTGCAGTATCTGACTGACACTGAACCATTTATCCTATCCCCCTTGAGACTTGGGCAGCTCGCACGTTTCCAGAGTCGTGTCAATCCAGAGCCCACTGGACTCTGAAGAAAGGTTGCTTGTGGTAGAGGTTTTGGATGAAGCCTTGTCTAAGCAAAAATATTTAAATAATTAATTATTTATTTATTTTGTACAATAAATATTGTACAAAAGTGGATTAGTGGAATTGTCTTTTTTATTCAAATTTTGGTGATGTCAGTTGGCTCATTTATAAAGAGAGAACATAAAAGCTAAAAGCTAATTTGTCTTAAGACTTCAATGTGATAGTTACCTGTCTTGATTTATTTTAAGCTGTATAGTAGCAGAAGTGGTTTACACTGGCTTTTCCAGTGCCAGAGTCTAGCTGGAACTAAAGCAAGTCATGACTCAATCCAGTATTTAATGTTGGAACTGCACTCCTAATTCAGCTACACCTCGATGAGTGGTTATTTCCCTAGCACAAAGGAGCTCATGTGCCTGTTCCAGTACAGAATGCTGACTTTGTATTTCTTTTTTCTTCTAGGTTATGTTTCACACTATGTGCTGACTGTCTGTACTTACAGAAGATATTTAAAACCAAACAGACTTTTTTGCAAAATTTTGATTCCAGTGGAATCTGTGCTTTAGATTTTTGTCTTGTCAATTAACTCCTGAAGCAATGCCTGTACAAGCTCCACAATGGACGGATTTTCTCTCCTGCCCAATTTGCACACAGACTTTCGACGAAACAATCCGGAAGCCCATCAGCTTGGGTTGTGGCCACACTGTCTGCAAGATGTGCCTCAACAAGCTCCACCGTAAGGCATGTCCCTTTGACCAGACCACTATCAACACTGACATTGAACTCCTTCCTGTGAACTCAGCCTTGCTGCAACTTGTGGGTGCTCAGGTATCCATGCCTTTTTTTTTTTTTTTTTTTTTTTTAAATCTGTTTCAGTATTTTCCTTCTTTTAGGAGGACAAGTCAGGAATAATAAAGGATACTGTGTTAATGATGTGAAGAGAAGGCATCTGTCTTTTTGTAGATGTCTACAAGAAGTAGTAAAGGTGCCTGGAACAATAGTTTAAATCTTGGTTCTGCTGGTCACTGACTGTGATTTTCGTTACGTCTAATTCTGTGGGCTGTTGCCAGAATGGATTTGTTGTGTTTCCGTCCTTTTTCCCTGACTCTTACCTAGCCACGCTCTGCCAAAAGGATGAGCTGGATCACTGAGCTTATTTTGTGGGAAGACATTTTTCTGTGGTAGGTTATGTGCTTTACTGTATTCACCCTGTGAGACCTGGGGTCGGTTGTCCCAAAAGCAGGAGGGGAGTGTAAAGAATGTGGGACAGG
Source organism: Corvus kubaryi (assembly GCF_017639235.1). Lineage (NCBI taxonomy): Eukaryota > Metazoa > Chordata > Aves > Passeriformes > Corvidae > Corvus > Corvus kubaryi. The sequence continues at coordinate 61,623 of NW_024581118.1, forward strand.
TCTCTCTGGTAGCAGCCTTCGTACAGCCTCATTTGAAACTATGCAATGGAAATACAACTTCCTGAGCTGACACATTACTCTAAATCCATATTGGTGAGGGAGGGAAGGCTGCTTGAGATTCCCCTTTTTGCTGGAATAGGTACTGGTGAGGTCACTTGAAGTGGTGATATGAGAGGGATGAGTGGCACTGGTACTGATGACGAGCCCCAAGAAGGGGCAGGGGTGTGTGGAAAGCAGGATCACCCTGCTCAGTTGCAGCAGAGACTTAAGCTGGCAAAAGCTTATTGATGTTAGGTTTCAGGTAGCTCTCTGTGACCTACACCTTCCAAGGATTGTGGTCTTGGGAGAGGAGGGACAACCGATGGGTGAGGAATGAAAATGTAGATGGGATGCAGTTACCATAGAGGGGTTACTGTTTTATTTTGTACTGCTTCAGTGTCTGGGCTAAGTGAAATTAAAGGCAGCAGAAAAATTCAATGAGATACGTAGTTTGGGGAAAAGGAAAGAATTGTGGAAGAGCTGTAAAAGGGTGTAAAAGAGAGATGTTCTTATGTTGCTTTTTATTAGGCACTGGGACTTACAGCTCCAGATGTGATTTTGCCACTTGTTAGTTCTTCAAGTAATATGGCAAATTTGTTGTTTTTCTTTCTTGGCGTATGGCCCAGTGGTTATTTCAGAAGCTCAAAATCAAATGGTGTTTCTGGCTGTGCTAAGTGACTCATCCTGCTCTGCAAGAGGAGGCAGTGAGATTGTGCACTCCAATTTCTGTGATATGCTGCCATCTTTGAAGAGCTTTTAAGCAGTATGAAATCTGTGGGTGATGTCATTAAAAAATGTTGTAATTCTCTTTCTCTCTTATATGCTCTTCCTTCCTCTCTGCAGTTTCTTGAATAGTTCCAGTTGCATCTGAATGTCCACATTTGTGATAAATGTCTTTTTTTTCCCCTTGCATTTATTGGTTGTTTTGTGTGCATTTGTTAAGCTTTATGAGAAGCTGTATGATAACTTCAACTTGACCTCTGCCGGAATTAAATTTTTATAAAAACAAGATTCTCTGGAATGAGGTGGAAACCCACCCTACCTCTGTATAGGTAACTGAGAATTTTTTTCTGGTTTTCCTAGGTAGCCAGACAGAGTTTTCTCGTCCATGTGTGTGAGGTATGAAGAAAGGTTTTATAGTAGTGTCTGTCTTGAGAGCATTCTGAACTTTAGGTTCTGACTTTGCACTAATGACATCATCTTATGCTCCCTTTTTGTCTGAAAATTTTTTGTCATTAAGATTCACAGGACCATGTTTCATCATGACCTTAAAGCTGCAAATGCCAACAAAAGATACATTATTCCAACCCCTGTTCCTTGCCACTCATTTCTGATTGTTTGCTACTCCCAGCATTCTGTTACCTGTAACAGTAACCACGGATCCTAGCTTGGTATTTATTACTGACAAACTTTCCCCTTAAGAGAAGTTTGAACCACCTTTCCTGCCAGCTCCTAATTTCAATGAGCATGTGAATGAAATCAGTGTTCGGTATAGCTTGCTCTCCTTTCTCTTCCCTTTCCCGTCCTGGCACCTGTTGGTAGTGTTTACGAGACACTGGACTACTAGAAAATAAATACACTACTTTGCTGTGAAGGACAGGGAAACAATTGCTATTTTCCAATAGACTGTGTAAGGCCATTTAGAAAAAAATCTTTTTACAGAAAAAGGCTTGATTAAAGACAGATTAAGGAAAAAAAAGGGTACTTTAGAGAAACTAGTGATTTTGAACTGTCCCACTAAGAGAGTGCACTCTTCTGCTGTTTCAGCAAAAATAGTCTGTGAGTAGCAATCCAGCTTTCAAAGCATGAGTAGGTGTCAACTTCAGTTGAAACCAGTTTTGTTTTTTCCACTTCCGGGTTTAGTTTCAGGAACATGTATGTGTCATTAGTGTCCCTTAATCTCCAACAAACCTTTGTACACCTTAACCTGAGTCCACAGAGACCTATAGTACTTTATTTGTAAATGCTAAATTCCAAAAAAACAGGTTTCATTTTAGAAGAAAATACAGTAAAGCACAACTAAAGCTTTTATCTATGAGGGGGAAGAACAGTTTGTTCTTTTCCCTTTGGAGTGACTTCTGGGGAATTCACACATTTATACACGTTAAGTGCTTTTTTTCTGGAGGTGGAGGAGGAGACCAGGCAGTTTAAAGAAACAAATCTATTCTGCTGTAACTGGCAGCAGTGACAGGATTCCAGGGCAAGTCACTTTGGCTTTTGCACAAGCACAGCGGGTGAAATAAACAGGATTGTACTTCTGGGAAAAACATAGTGAATTTGTCACACAGTTACCCAGGAAAGCAGTAACATGTTTCTCTGACAGTAGCATTCTCTCTCTGGATAGATTTTGTCACTCTAATGGTGAAAAGAGTTGGTTTCTTGAATTAGACTCTTTCTGAGTTTTCCCTCTCCCCACCCTTTTCTGAAAATGAAACCCATTGCCCAGTTTATAGCCACCCTTGGTGTGAAAATTAACTGTTGCAGACTCAGATTTCTGCCTGCTCCCCTGTAGCATAGTACACATCAACACCGGTTACAGGGGCTGTTCTGGAAGGCAGTGGTCAAAGAATCACAGAATGGCTTGGGTTGGGAGAGACTTTAAAAGCCATCTCATTCTAGCCCCGTGCTGTGGGCAGGGACAGCTTCCACTAGACCAAGTTTCTCCAAGGCCGATCCAACCTGGCCTTAGACACTTGCAAGGATGAGATAGTAACAGCCTCTCTGGTTAGGTAGCTCAGGCCATGTCTAGATAAGTTTGGCTGCATAAGATGAGGGGGGGGAAAAGGGATCATAAGGGGAAGATAAGAATTATTACTCCTGGGGAAGCTGGACATAGCTGAGTACCTAAGCAGGAGTTGTGAGGGAAGGACGACACAATGGCGTTGGACGCAAATCAACAAGGCGTTCATAGCATACCTTGCTTCTTAGATTGCCTGGGTAAAGGAATCCTTTAAGTTTTTTTCTGTGGGAATAAGGTTTTGAGTTTTAGCTAATCAAGCATCCACATATGACTGACTATATGTAACTATTTCAAGTGTTCACCTGGCCAGTGTTTTGAGGGTACCTAATCATGGATCTGTTGTCTAAGCTCTTCCCTCATGTATTTTTAACTCACGAAACAGCAGCATGCTCATTCCAAAAAGGTGACGCAGAATGGCAGAAATGCCTGTGGTGCTTTAATTTTGGCATAGTCTCCTGCTGGACATGATAAATATGATTCTAGACATTAGGCCTTGGAGTTGTGCATGATGAGAGACTCGGTGGCATGATCTTAACTCACAGCCCTTTCAAAAGGGGAAGATTGCAAGTGCAGAGCTATTAGAGTCATGTTTGATGATTTTTTATTGTAACTTGGTGAAATGAAGTGCCACAAAAGAGGAATTATCTGTGTAAAAAGTTGTCTTTGATGTAAACTTTTGAGGAGCTGAAGATAGTAGGCTTTGGGTTTTGTTTGGTTTCTTTTGGCAGGAAGCAAATCATCCATTTGCAGGGAGGGGGAGGGAAACAGTTTTCAAAGCATACAAAAAGGGTTTGTTTTGTTTAATATGTCCTCATTCTGTGCAATTAGACATCCATTGGTAATTACTGACAACTCAAGCAGACTTCCTTCATCAAATTACACTTAAATCACCACTTCAAAATCACTGCCTGGTATGAGATGATGCTTTAGCATTCTTTTCCGGTCCCCTTCCTTATGCTGTCATAACCTGTCTCTTCCCACAGCCACAAGCCATGCTGATGGGTAACATTCCGCTGCCAGGATACTTGGCAGTCACTGCCAAAGCAGATACATGCAAAATCACAGATTTAAAGCAATCAAACATCTGAGATCATTTTTCTGTCTTGCTCTCATCCCCTTTGGGAAGTGTTGATTACATGATATGAATATATTTGCAGTGGAAACTGTCATAAGGGTGTGATGTCTGAGAGAATGGAATATGGAATGAAGGTGAAAATAACGAGTTCATTCTGTGGGGCATCTATTCTGAGGCTCCCGAGAGGCATTGTAAACAGCAGTGGCCATAGGGTCATGCATGCTATTTAAAGGATATTTTGGGAAGGAGGAGTGAAAATGCTTTGGAGTTCAGTTATTTCACAATTGTCCCTCAACAATTCCATGATGGAGCCAAACTCAAAATGCACATTTCCTGTCACTTTTATGAATTATGGCTTTATGATTTTTCTCTTGGTAGATGCTGTTCTTATAATCATTCTAATGCTAAAATATTAAAATAAGTCTTGGAAGTACATATAATAGAACCAGCAAAAGGAAAATTACTTGTAAATTTTATTGTGAGGTGCATTGCATGAGTGAAGTGTGTGTGCATGAGAAATAAATTCTCGTCTCCTGAACACTCCTGAAACCATAGAAAAAACATACTGTTTTACTCTTCAGTACTACACTTACTCCAGTTTAAGATGAAAGTTTAATCTCTTTTCGGCTCATTTTGCAAACAGTACAGTTGCACAAAGCATTTAGATTTTTACATTGAAGCTTCCCGTGAAAAGAGAAGGAATGGGAATGATATGCAGATAGTGTGTGAATAGCTTGATTAGCTCTTGGAAGTTTTTCTCTGCCAGCTTTTCCCTGGGGGGAGGGGAAGCTTTTTGTTAGTTGCCTAGACAGTCCTTGTGTCTCTCTGGTGGAGTTGTGCTGTGTCTGGCATTCCGAACCACTGCTCTGAATGTGTACTAAACCCACTTCAATTCAGGGTTGAAATCCAGGCCTGAACATGACTTCCTGTCCTACATCTGTTCTGAGCCTCCTTTGTCTGCTGGGGGTTGTGATGCTGTTGTTGTATTTTGGGTTGTCACCGGTGCTAGATGGAATGCTGGCAGGAGCAAGTAGGAATTTGCACAAAATGTATGACAGCAGTAAATAGGGCAGAGATGGTGCAGTGTCTGGACACATATGCTTGAGAAGTGTCATTTGCTCAATAAGTCATTTCTGCTATGCAACTTCCCTGGCAAGAGCAGACTGCTAAAATGGCAATGCCTTTGAAAAGGTGGTGGTGCAATATTCTGTTAAGATGCAGGCAAATATTGCAGGAGTTAATAATTGTTCCCCAAATCCTAAGAAACCACTTGAGATAAGGCTGTTGTGATGGTTTACTGCTGATCACTCTAATAGAGTTGCAAAATCTCCTTTTGCTGAAAGTGTTCTTGCTTACAGACGCAAAAACCTCTCAAACCGAAAACCCAAAATACCCCCGACAAATGCTGGCCCAAAATTAAAACCAAAACCCCACAGAACATCACAAGTTAACTTCTGTCAGTGAAAAGTATCGAGGCTAACCTTGTTGTCTCAGTGTGATTGAACTTGGGTTTGTTTGTCTCTTTAGTAGGAATGAAAGCCTAGATCACACACAGCCTCTATCTTGTTTATGTTAGTTTTTGGGATGATACTAACTATGTTAATTGCAGCTGATATGTTGCAGTCTGAGACTTTTCTTTGTTGCCTGCTGGAAAAGCAAGGTAGTAACTTTATATTTTGCTCTACTTGTCAAATGAGAAACTTAGCATGGTGAAACTGTTGCCTAAGGAGAAGTGTGATCATATGGCTGAAGCATCGCTTTCTATTAAAATTGATAGGAAAGCTGGTCACAGTGATGATGGCAACTATATATGTGTTTGTATATATTTTTTGTATATATTTTTTATATATATTTTCTGCTTTTATTTGGTGCTGCTGTCATAATGCTGCTCTTGCCATGGCTGGATTATACACGAAGGTGAGCAGGTTTGTAGCTGTATTTAACTGAAGCATTAAAGGCTTTTCCTTTTAGATTGAAGGCTTGGGTTGATCCCTGTAAGCAGCTATGTAGGATTAGTGTGCCGTTATTACCACTGGTATGGGGATTGACTTGGAAATAGTAGTCTGAGATCAATGTGCACTTTGGCAGCATATGTAAAAAGTGCTTGTCTTTAGTCTTTTGACTAAATGGAGGAATTCCAATTCTCTGTACTGTCATCTTGGATTGAATGCTGAACAGTGATGTCGGGAAGTGTTAGAGTACAGTGCTATACTGCACCCCCAAATTTGATGAAAGCTTTAAGAATTTATGAAGAGAACAGTAGAAACAAAATTTTAACTTGGGGGAGGGGTTGTCCAAATGCCTTGGAAAAATCCTGATTTCTGGTGAATGTCTGGAAGAAGAAATAAATGTCACCTGACAAAAAAACAACACAAAACAGAAAACCCCCAAGAATGTAATTGGCCTCTATCGTCAGATAAATACTCATGGGGTGTGTTCATATGCACTAGATAGGATAACTTGGTCATGCTGCTTTGTGACTGGGTCTAGTCAGAATATGTTCCAAGGGTGTCTTAGTGTATTTGCTGCTAAGTCTTTCCTCCAGTAGTCTTAAGTAGCTGCAGTCACTTACCCGTGGATGATTGTAGAGCTGTGAGGCCCTAGATACAAATTTGTACTTACCAGCAGACCAGAGTTCTCCTCCTTTTTTTTTTTTTTTTTTTTTTCCTCTGAGCTTTTTGGCCAGTCAGCTTTGGGGATGTTTCAATGTGTTCTGTTTTAGCCAAAGTTTTATAGTTATAGGAAGTGCCAGGTTAAGCCTTCTGCTTCTAGTTCCTTTCAGCTGCTAAATAAAAGAAGTCTACTAAACATAAGTTCTGTCTTTTGGTTTTCATTTTCACTGGGGTTTTTTTATGCTATTTGCTCAGTAAATAAGCTGAAAAAATGCTTACTAATATAGAAAAATCACAGAAGGGGGGAAAAAAACAGGAAATGCATTATAGTAAGAAGTGTTTATAAGCATGGTTGCCACTTATTTATACATATTCATAGTAGATGTACATGTCATCTCTCTTCAGGTTCCTGAGCAGCAGCCGATTACTTTATGCAGTGGAGCTGAAGATACCAAGCATTATGAGGAGGGCAAGAAATGTGTGGAAGAATTGGCATTGTACCTCAAACCACTCAGCAGCGCAAGAGGTAGTTCCTGCATTGCTTCCTTGGAAAATGAAAGCAAAAAACCAAATAAGATGCAAAACAAACTATCCAAATTATTAGTTAGTATATTTGAAAAATAGATATAAACCTAGTTCAGAAACAAATTTAAACAGATTTCTTACACATTAAGGTTATGTTTTCCTGGAGGGGAGGGGGGTGTAGAATTGGAAGGTGTCAAAAATAATTCAGAGGAAAGGCTGAGGTGTTTGGCCATGGTGTAGTGAGTTGAGACAAACATTTGATCTTTGCAGAGTAAGTAAAAATAGATAATTTTGCCCTTTTTTTTCCAGTTCTGCTTTGTGATAACTGTAGTAATGCAGCTCTTCTGTAGAAGATAAATGAACTGATGTGAGAAAGTTACTGCTTATAAGATAGATAAGGAAAGTTATAAGTAATACTTTGTTTATACAAGGTCATATACAAGAGCTGGGTCAATCTGGGTAATTTTAGTGGTTTGGTCCAAAATACTCATTACTGTTTACCTTCTGTGAGATAAGAATTAGGAGAAAAGCAGAGCAGGCACCAAACTTGAAAGAATATAAAGAAGTTTATTAACAGACCTAAAAGAAGAAAAAAAATCATACCACACCTTCAGAACACTTCTCCTACCCCCCACCTTTCTCCCTTCTCCCACTGACAATGTAAAAAGACAACCCTTGAGATGTTCAGTCTGTTTACCACTTCCATAAAAACCTTGTTCAGTCCATTTAGGAGGAGGAGTATCTCTTGCCCATGCTATGAAAACATTATCACAACGAGACAGCCGCCTGGGTTGGTTCTCTGCTCGCATGTGAGTCTCTTCCACTCCCCAACTTGCAGCTTTTCCCACAACTGCTTTCAAGGGTCCACTCTTGAATTACTGGGGTACGATTTTAAGGTTGAGCCATTCAGAAACAAAAGTTCTCTTCACCCATCTCTGGGAGCATTTCATCTCTAAGAACAGAGGCCCTTCTCCTTCCCTGGGAGCAAAGGGTTCTCCTCATCCTCATCTCTAGGACTATCTCTGGGAGCATCTCTAGGAACTGAGGTTTTCTCCTTTTCCATTTGGAGCAAAAGTCCTCATTGCTTCCATCTCTCCCTGTTCAAACTTCTCATGAAATTACAGCTGCATCAGCATCTGCCTATCTCAGCGCAGGTGCTTTTGCTCTCAAGTACAAGTTGAACGCTCCACCCCCCACGCCTTCATGAAATTACAACGGGTACTCTGATATATCATAGCTTTACAACAGAATTTCAGCTTTAAGCATCTCCTCTTTCTCTTCCCTCAGGTTTTCAGCTCTTCATAGCACTAAAAGGGTTAATCTCACCTAGGCCTTGCAGCTGGAATGTCGCTGATCGCTGTTGGTCACATGACCTCTGCCGGACAGCAGTGCAGCTTTAGCTGAATTTTGGCCACCCTGGAGAGGGGGAGCTGAGCCGCTCCGGCTGCAACATAGCAGGGCTGTGGGCAGGGTTCCGTGGGTGGAACAGGGCCCATTGGCTCCAGGATGGCCATGGCCCGCCCTGGCCTGGCCCGAGCAGGGCCTGGGCCAGGCCCGCTGGCCCCCCACACGGGGCCCGCAGCCACCTGTCCCAGCACCGGAAATGAGAGATGGGATCTGCCCGAGGTTTGTCTATTCTTAAGTGTGTATCACAGAGGCAGTCATAATTTTAAGTGGCTCAAAGAATTGTCCATATTCAAAATGTCCAGCTGATAGGTTCTGTTAGGTCACAGAGGAAGCTGTAAGCACCCCTTTGCAAGAACATTACTTCCAGGACTATGCTTGCTAACCCATGACAGTAATTCCAAGTTAGCAAACCTGCACTGTGTTGAAGAGTATGGATATAATATATATTACATGTGCTGGATTTGGACAGTTTGTCAGCCCAGGTAGTGAAGTTGAGCATCATGGGCATCAGGTTTTCAAAAATTAATTTTTTTGAGAAGCTGTCTGAGTCTTTTGCAACCAGTGCAATGTGACAGCAGTTTCACTCTGGGAAGTGGTGGCCCAGTGAACAAGCTCTGGCTGTAGAGCAAACTCAGCATGGCAGCTGTATGTCTAGTGAGTCACTCATTCCTTTTACCTGAATATAGTGGCTCTCAGCATGTTTGTGATTCAGAGTTTTGGCACATAATTAAACATCACCCAAGCAGTTCAGGACTCATGTAAGCTCTCAACCAAAACAGTGAAGATACCGCATGTAGGCAAGAAATGAAATGTGTTGTGAAAACAAACAAATGTCCAAGTGATCCCTAAAGTCCATTAATAAGGGATGAACTGGGAATCTGTACCGGAGAGTGTGGAACAGACTACCAGCGTGGGGAAAGGATTCACTACAGGTTCCATCTTCTTAAAAAGCCGGATCAGTCAATCACAAAACTTAAGCCTGTGGGGAAGCTGACTCCCAGAAGACTATTTTTATTGCCAAGTGAAACAATCTGGCAGAAATTAACTTCTGATATGCCTTGACTAGTATTCCCTTTGACAAATGGACACCAGGAGAACTAGGTTTGCACTTGTCCAGTAGAGTCACTGAAGGCTGGCACAAGTAGAGGAATATAAGGTAGCTTATTCTGTTTCATTTTGTTTTGAAGGTGTGGGTCTTAACAGTACTACTCAGAGTGTGCTGAGTCGTCCCATGCAGAGGAAACTTGTGACATTAGTCCATTGCCAGCTGGTGGAGGAGGAAGGGCGGATCAGAGCCATGCGTGCAGCACGGTCACTGGGTGAAAGAACAGTCACAGAGCTCATTCTCCAGCATCAAAACCCTCAGCAGCTCTCCTCCAACCTCTGGGCTGCAGTGAGAGCCAGAGGGTGCCAGTTCCTTGGGCCAGGTAAGTGACATTGCAGTATCACAGCTGTACTAGAAGCAATTTAGAACTGAGCAGTTGATAAATGCCTGTCCAATTGCCTAAGTGATTTTATTAAGCAACAGGTAAATTTCTGAATAGTAGTCTGCAGAATTAATTATGCATCTGTTGGGCTGCTGCTGTTGGGTTTTCTCATAGTTTTAATGCTTTTTCAAGTCTCCTGTAAAATTCAGAATAGGTGTCCTTCTGTTCTTGTCATAAGATAAATGACACATTGCTTCTCACTTGCTATTCCTTGAACACCTTTCTAGAAAAAATAAGGTTACTGAAAGTGACTGGCATGGCTTCTTTTCCTTCTCTCGCAATAAACATACAAAGCAGTTGTGGGGATAGATTTGTTACAGTTACATGTGCACATTTTTAAGAAATTGTGTATTTATAAATTAAAATACTAGAAAGAAATCAATGTTGTTTAAAAAAAAAAAGTCTCATTATTGAAAATACAGACTTCACTTGTTGAGTATTGAAATATGAAGCCAATTTCTTAAAGAAAAAATAGTGAAGCTTTTCCTGACTGAAACAGATGAACTTTGAGATACTAACTTTCATACCACTTCAGGAAGTAGAGAGGTTGGTTACATAGCAAAATAGTGGTGCTGCAGTCTGGTTGATTGGTGTGGGCACTCAGTGGTATTTTTTTTACTTGCATGGGAATGAACCTTGTTCTTCCTTTGCCTGTCAGCTTTTTCTTCTGGGATAAGTGTGGGGCATAGGCAATACACTTTGAAAACTCATATTAATGATCAAGAGGTGTACAGACAGGAACAAAGGAATCTTATTATCAGATGATACCCAAAATAGATTATGTAGTAGTAGTAACAATAATGATAATAATAATAATACAATTTAAAAAATCATAATAATGATAGTTAATTTTAAAGGTAAAAAGTCGTATTTTCCTGGGTCACAGTCTGGGAATCTGGAAGGGTTCCTTCTCTCTTTGCCCTCCCTTTTTGCTCAGCTCCCTTTTTTCTCTGTGGGTTTGTGTGTCTGTTGGTGGGAGTTTTTAGCTGTTATCCCAATTGTAGGTGAACAAGAAACTGCTAAAATTTTGCTTAGGCTTCTCTCATCCTTTGTCTCTTTTTGCATTTCCCCTGACTCTCAGCAATGCAAGAGGAGGCTTTAAAGCTGGTTCTGCTGGCTTTGGAAGATGGATCTGCTCTGTCACGAAAGGTCTTGGTTCTCTTTGTGGTGCAGAGACTGGAGCCGCGATTCCCTCAGGCTTCCAAAACTAGCATTGGGCATGTTGTCCAGCTCCTTTACAGAGCCTCATGCTTCAAGGTATGAAGAAGATTCTGCCTGGAGGTTTCATAATACTAAGAAAACCATTGGTTTTCACTTTCAATTTTCATTGTCCTGTAACATTAAATGTGCCTAAAAATACGTGTAGTTAGAGAAAGTATTGCTCATTATGTCCCACATGAATTTAGAGAGTTCTTTGTTGTTCAGCTATGATGGCAGTGTAGGCTGAAACAGTGATGTGAAGCTGTGAAGTTAGGTTTTGCCTCTGTTCAGTTTCGTAGAGGCACAGTTACAAAACCTGTATATAAGGCAGCATACTTACCTTCTTAGAAGTGGCTTAAAGCTGAAAAATTCCTAATTCTATTAATTCAGTTGTGGTGTTGTTAGAATCAAAGAAATAGGAGACTTCTGGCTGTCAGCTGTAAGAAGAAAACTGAAACTGCTTAATGTGCTTTACAGTATTTAATATCTCTTACTGGATGCTCAACTCAAATGTCATTTCCTTTTGCTAAATTAGTAGAAAAATGCTTTGTTTTTGCTAATTGTACCCTCAAGCAAAATTCTGCAATGCAGACAAAATATTTTGATTGAAGGTGTGGATGCTGTAAAGTCATTTAGGAAGTGTGACACTTCGACCAATGTGAGTCACAGTCCAAGTAAATAATGCTTTGTATCCATTTTATAGTAGTTTCACTATATGAAGCGTGTGTTACTTTAGTAGGAACTGGTGTTCACTGAGTAGTGTCACAGTTGATTTTAGTTTGGGAGAGGGACTTAGTTGCTGACTGAAGACATCACCTACCTTGGACTTCACATAATCTTGGGCTTATCCTGCTTAATTGTATTTGGCTCATTTCTCCTTACTAGGTGACCAAGCGAGATGAGGATTCCTCCCTGATGCAACTGAAGGAGGAATTTCGGACTTACGAAGCTCTGAGAAGAGAACACGATTCCCAGATAGTTCAAATAGCTATGGAAGCAGGTTTGCGCATTGCACCAGACCAGTGGTCCTCGCTGTTATATGGAGACCAGTCTCACAAATCCCACATGCAGAGTATCATTGACAAGGTAAAGCCACCTAAAATCAGCCCAAGTCCATCTTGTTTGCAACTGTAGTAGGTTTAAATGTTTGTAACATTGAACTTAGAAACTGTGCCCACGTGGACTTGCCCATTAATCATTTGTCCTGTTATTTCAAAGCCTGTTATGCTCTAAATAATTAGAATATGTATTTGTAACCTAATGAATCTTGCTCCCTCTACCATCCTGACATTTCTTGCTACTTTACTTCTTTCTGCAGATGGAAACCCACAAAGTTTAGCTAAACAATTGGTATGTGACCTTTATGAACAGCTGATAAGTGCCAGTGTAGTGACAGAGGCTAATGGTCCATGTTTCCGGGCAGGAAATTAGAGCATAAGTTGGAAAAAAAATGAGTCCCCATGTCTGTATCTGAAGTAAGACAGAGAGGTAAAAGCACATTTCCTAAATAAAATACTTAAGCTCTGGAAATGCCCAGATCTCTTTGCATTCAGAAACAACATAGGATAAATGCACTTTAAGATTAGGGGACTCATTTGTAAATGCCTAAATTAGGTGGGAAGAACTGAACATTGTTGAATGGCTACGAAAGCTGTGAAACAACTGCTTTGTCTGCTGTGCAAGAGGATTAGTTTCAAGATGGGTCTGCTATGTATTTATGCCCTTGCCCACCTTTTCAAGTGTCCTGCCAAACATCTCCTGAAGGACCTAGGTGGAATTAAGGGTGTTAAATACTGGAATTATGTGATGTTAGGAGATGGAACATTGCTAGCTATCTTTTCCTTCGACTATCTTGTTCTTTATTTTCTGCTTGCTGTGCTCCGTTTAAAGCAGGGTGCCAACCTGTTGGTTTGGGGATTGGAGATATTAGACTCTCCAGAAATCTAAATTAAATGGTTTCTAATATGGCCCATTTTTTTTCCTGGGTGGCAGCACAACACAAAAGAAATAGGTTTTATTGCTAGCAATAATACCAGCCTTTATTTTGTCTATTTAGAGGTGTAATTTAATGCAGTGTCAAAGAACTGTGCATTCTTAATAGAAAGGGTTCGCTGGAATGGGCTTCTGTGAAAGATGTTAATATTCAGTTTTGGGAGACAATTCTTGTGAGCTTGTGGAGCAGCCTTCAGAAACCATGAGGATTACTATGCCTGTAGAAAGTTAATTATGATAATTTTTTTAAGTTGCAGACCCCAGCCTCCTTTGCACAGAGTGTTCAGGAATTAACTATTGCTCTTCAGAGGACTGGAGATCCAGCTAACCTGAATCGTCTTCGACCTCACCTAGAACTCCTGGCAAATATTGATCCCAGTCCAGGTAAATCTGGATGTTTTTATGAAAACGTTTAAGTTCAGCAAGATGAGCTTAATACTGTTCAAGGATTGAAAGCTGATCATCAAATGTAAGGAAACATCCTCCTGACTCAACTTGAGAGTTTTGGATTCCAAAGTAGAATTTTGATAGACTGAAGAGAGAGAAGCTGGGCAAAAGTCAGTGTAGACAAGAATGGTTCGTTACCCTATGGAATTTAGTATTTTTCTTGTTCATATGTAGTTCTGCAAAGGTAGGAAAGAGTCTGGGAAGTGGAAGATAGTTGGAAAGAATTTAACTGAGAAATAAAACCTAAGCTGTTGACAGAGGAGAGAAGGATAGAAATTGTTGAAAAAGTCAGCAGTGCTGTGAGGATGGACCACCTGAGGGGGAAGGAAAGGGACAGAACAAAGTCCTATGGCTGAAGTTTTATTTTATACCTGCTAAAATTTGTAATATCAGTATTATATATGAAAATAGTAAAAAGATACAAACTACAACTTCAGGAGATGAGAAGTTGTGCTTTGTTTAAACAAACAGAAGTTAAACTTCCTTTCCAACGAGGACCAGCTGTACTTGACAGCTAAAAGAAATGCAGTGCTTTCTTCCCAAATCTTTCATATTGGAACAAGCTGGGGACAAACCTGTGTACTGCAAATTTGTTAGCAAAAAACTGATATGGAAAGTGGCATCACTAATAGCCTCCCTTGGTTTCACTAACCAGGTCTGGTCTTTGTGGTTTTTTCTGTACTGTTGAGTTGCCTAAAGAACAGCAGGGAAGCACACTGAAGCACTTCTGGAAGAATTTAGTCCCTGTGAGTGGAATATAATGTAATTAATTCTGCTAAAGATCTTGAAAGGCACTTTGAACTGCTGTGCTTTGCAGCAGAATGTGCAGGCACACAGTGGGAGTGTCAGCTGCTGGAACAGATTCAAAAACTTAGAAAAGTAAATCGGCTAAAAAGAAAAGGTGCTCCTATAGAATTGAGACTGTACAGTTTATTCACGGTGTTTTAGATGGTGGTCTGATTCATAGATTTGCCTTTTGATGTTTTTTTCCACATGAGAAGCATTAATTTCTGTTGTTGTTCCATGTCTGTGCTGGTGTAATCAGGCCAGCGATGACCGTATTCATATGGAATGATTTTACCTTCAGGAGTCTGAATGCAAAGAGGGATTTTGAACCTGGTGTTTTTCATTGTGAGAAGAGTTTGTGCAGTGCCTTTACTCTGGAGTTCTGAAATGTGAAAGTTCTTGTAGAAGGAAATAATTTGATATGCTAACTATAGTCTTACTGACTCATTTGCTATTTTGTGCAGTTCGGTCTTAAGTTTGTAGATACCGCTATTCTGTAAGAGCTAAATGTCCCAGAATTAAGGTGCTGGATGCTTTTTATCTACTGATAAAACATTTTTTATAAATTTGCCTAGTCAAGTTTTGTGATACTGATTTGGGGGGGGGGTTTGTACCTGGTTTTAGAAAATGCTTCTGATTTTTCTTTTTATATTCTGTGTTTGCTGTCCATGCAACAGATGCTCCGCCTCCAACATGGGAACAACTGGAAAATGGACTAATTGCTGTGAGGACTGTGGTTCATGGCTTAGTTGATTATATCCAGAATCACAGCAAAAAAGGAACAGATCAACAACAGGTAAAAGCTGAATCATTTGGGAAATATGTACCCCTAAGTTTTGTTGACTGTGTCCTATAGTAGAGGTTTACTGATGTCATCTGGAAAGATTCGGTTTGAAAGGGAGCTGGTAGAAAACATCACTGCTGAGTCGTATTTATCAAAAAAGAAACAAGAAAGGGAAAAACCCGAAACAACACATATTTACCCCCAAAACCTGTTGAATTAATTTTCACAGCTCACTAGGATGGAAGGAAAACAGTCTGATCCAGCTTCAGGCTTAGGGAAATAGATAAGAACCTTTCTGAATAGAGGGTGGGGAAGGGATGCTAGGGTGCTGCTGTGATTTGTGGGAATTTTCTTGGTTTTGTTGTAGCATGACATATTTTAGTCAGCTGGCTCTCTGTTAATGAAATTTTCCTTATACTTGTGCTTAACGGTCTGTCAAGCTTGAAGATTTACAAATATACATCATATGAAGGTGCAATCCAAGTTCCTGAAACAAATGTTTTTGTTTCAGTAATGAAATTATGTTGCCAAATACTATATAGTAGCTTATCTCATGGTTACCTTATCACACATTCCTTTGATCTCATTTTGTTGTGTAGCTCAGTTGATGTAAATGCTGCTGAAATACAGAGCTGCCTGTCCCAGTCCTACTCTTCCCTTGCTTTGGCATTCATCCTCTCAGAGAGCTGGTTTGGCGAGCTCAACTAGTTAAAAGATTATCTCTGCCGAAAAAAAAAAAGGGAAAACTAAAGTGAATTATTTCTGCTGTTTCACCTTTTTGCATTACTTGGGATGGATAATGAGCACTGTCACCAGCACAAGGAAAAGTGGTAGAAATGTGTAAGTGGGAATCTGGGAGGGGAAAACAGCAAGAATTTTTCTTGTGGAGAACCTGTAGTACATGCGGTGCTTCTTGGAAGGGAACCCAGAGCCTCCTGAGTGGGAAAGGGATATCTGCTGAGCACTAGGTAAAGTTGCGCTACCTGGCAGCAGTGGCCAGTAAAAGGCTGTGTGGTTTATATTCACCCTGCCTGGATCTTCTCACTACAGTAGATGGCAAAAAACCCCAAAAAACAACAGTTTGCAAGTGACTTCTTACAGATATACACCTTTTTGGCTGAGCTTCATAGAAAGCGAGTTGACTTTTACAGACCTTTCCCTTGGTGGGAACTGTTGATAGGGTATATCTGATTATTGGTAATTTTTTCATCCTGTATCAGTTTTGTCCATTTAACTGTGTCCTAAAATGTACAGCTGTGTTCCAGCAAGCTCTCTGGTAAGGAGTTTGAATAAAAATGTTATAGAAACCTGAGAGTGACTTAGTTGTCAAAATATGTACTCTTGAATCTGTTGGTTCTGTTGAAGAACCAAATTCAAGTACTTCAGTCATTTATTTCATATTAGGTTTTCCAGAAACACTTAAATTTGATGAATTATTAACAGTCAAACGTCAGGCCTTTGGTAAGATGATACATTCAACTTGGTTAAGTGAACTTTCATGTTCAGGTATCTCACCTGGTTTCTTTAACCTTGTCAGCCCCCTCAGCACAGCAAGTACAAGACATACATGTGCCGAGACATGAAGCAGAGAGGAGGATGTCCCCGGGGGGCCAGCTGCACCTTCGCACACTCACAGGAGGAGCTGGAAAAGTAAGTGTACCTCTGCTAGTAGAAAGCAATCCAGTCTGTTTCATCTTGTCTGTAAGAGTTATTTCTCATATCTAGGAATGATGGGGAAAGGAGTTATAACCTGGCTGTTAAAGCAACAAGAAATTGTGATAAACTTGTAACAGTCATCTCTTAGGCTATGGAGCTGCTTGTTCTTCCATACAGGATATTTGCTTTGTTCAGCAGTAACACAGCTCTGAAAGTTTGATGTTACACAAATGTTACCCAAGGTTTTTGGAGGTGGGCTGTTTTCCTTACTACTTAAGTCTGACTAAACGTGCTGAATGATGGCATTCACAGTGGCTGTTATTTGGGAGTACTTCTCATCTTCTCTTTTTATTCAGGTAGGTTGCTGGCAGTTTTCCAAATGTAAGGAATGTGTTGGTAGCTCTCCAAAGAGCTAAAAACTAACTTTCCAAGATTTTTTCCTGCAACAATTCTTTGTGTAGTCTGTCAGAAAGTTTCATGCAGGAACCTTCAACTGGTTACATCTATTGTTGTAGAGTTAAAAAATGATGATCATATCAAGTCTGCAGTAAATAATCTAGATCCATTACAGATTTAGGAGGGCTATCAGTTATGCAAGAGCAAGATGCTGTTGTTCTGCAGGTTGTTTTAATTTTTTTTTACGTGAAATGGATTGTTTAGGGGCTGAAAGAAATAAATACACAGTGTGTTTTATGTAGTATATTAGCTTGTTGCTTGCTTTTGGGACTAAAAAAAGCACGTTTTCTTTGAATTATAATGAGAAGAACACTTTAAAAGGTTTGGAATTGGCATGCAGTGTTTCTTTTTCCTTTCTTAATCTAAAACTCGAAGCATTAATGTCAGTTCATGGGCTGTATAACCAGCATGCAGTGCATACACAGAACATGAAGAAAGAAGGGCAGAGCGTGTGGTGTTAGAATGACAAAGGCAGTTATTCACGTGAACAAAGAACAGGACTTCAGTACTTGCATCCTGCCGAAACAGTTGGAGGGTTTTTTGCCTTCTGTCATCATGCTAATGTAATGGAGATCAGTAGTGCTGTTTGGGATGGTTTTGTTAACCTATGGTGGGTGGTGGATCAGCGTTATGCCTCTGAGCCAGTTGTATGTATCAAGGACTGTTTGTCAGCTTTGCAGGTGAGGGAGGCCTGTTGTAGCCAGACTGACTTGCATGCCGTAGTATTAATGTCATCCTGGACTGAAGAGAACGTTTGTTCAGTATCAGATTCCAACAGCTTCTGTGGGTGGTTGGGGAACTTGAGAGTTCTGACTGTTCCTTGTGCCTTTTATCTTTGCTTAATTCCTTTAAGTAGCTATTGTGTTAGTGCTTCTCCTTTTAAAAATGCTTAGTGTGAATAATATGCATTGCTGTTGCTGTGTGACTCCTGTATCTCTCTCTGTAGCCTTAAGTTTGGAGGAAGGTTATGGGGAAATGTGTGGTAATGCCTTAGATAGCAAATTATAATCTAAACTTGCTTAAACAGCAGCTCATCCCCCTCTTGGCAAGGGACAAAGACCCTGTGTGCATAGGCAAGTACTGAACTTTTTAAAATTAATGTATGCCCTGCACATGTGGAGACTGCAAGAGCATCTAAAAAACAAAACAGCCCCAACAATAAAACACCTTTTTGCCTCTGTTGTGTTGCTGTTAATGCATGTGGGCAACTACAAAGATTATCTGAAGATTGAGTAATAACTGGCACCTTTTTCTACAGTAATGTGTGTACCTTCCTAGTGTGGGTTCCCATCTCACTCTGATTGTTATTTATAATATGAAAGTGTTGGTTTCAGCCCTGCTGAAGAAATAGCCTCTTGTACAGCAAGAACACTCAGGTCTGCAAATATGCCCTCACACTTGCATTCTGGGATCTGAACTAATGGCAGGGTATTTAGTGGAGGACCTTCAACTCTGGAATTTGCTCTCCAGTACTGTTGGCCTACTGGTTTTTGTGGAATATTGGTTAAAATGCCTGTATTTGTTCAGGCTTTAGTAAGAAGTAGTTAGATTTTTGGACTTGCTGCTTGTTCATAGAGTTTTTTATCTCTGCAATCACTTTATCAAACAACAGAAATTGTGTAAGCTGCATATTGATATAGTAACATCTTAAACTGTGCTTTAAAATGTATCACATGGTAGTAAACACTTGGCTTATTATTGGACAAATGGAGCAAAAGGCTATAAATTCATATTTTTTCACTGAAATTTTCTGCTGTTAGTTTCTTCTCTGAATAAAACAAGCTTGAACAGTCTGTGATTCTTACTCTGAAGCTTGTGTTACTGTATTTTATGTGATAGTACTTTGTGATGCTTGGTTTTGGTTCTCTTCTCTTGAGATGCGTATGTGTAAAGAAAGTAGGATTTGTAAATTTGCTGTGTGAAGTTTACCTGTGAATTCTTGATGTGCTTGCCATTAAAAGTCCATCCTTGTTCTAACTGAAACTGCTATTAATAGATCAGCTATCAGGGAGGTTGTATTCTGAGAGGTATTCTCACAAGCTCCATGGGGAACTTGAATAAAAGGAAGCTTTCAGTAGAATCCATGTTTGAAAAATCTTTAAAGTACAGCTCCTTTTACTTGTTTGGGTTTTTTTGTTTCAATTTTTGATATGTGTTTTCTCTTTCTGAAGATTCCGTAAAATGAACAAGCGTCTCGTTCCCAGAAGACCCCTTAGTGCCTCCCTGGGCCAGCTGAATGAGGTGGGCCTGCCTTCAGGAGCTATCCTCTCAGAGGAAGGGGGAGTGGATTTGTCCAATAGGAAAACTTCTGCTCTGCCAAATGGAATTGTGTCAACAGGCAGCACAGTGACGCAACTAATTTCTCGAGGGACTGACTCCAGTTATGAAACTGCCCTGAAGCCAGGGAAGATGGACCATCTGAGTAGCA
Source organism: Corvus kubaryi (assembly GCF_017639235.1). NCBI lineage: Eukaryota > Metazoa > Chordata > Aves > Passeriformes > Corvidae > Corvus > Corvus kubaryi. Next base: position 81,257 of record NW_024581118.1, read on the forward strand.
GCGCCCCTGGATCCCCTCCTGACTTGTACGGGTCTTCCTACCTGTTGTTCAAATTGTTGTGTGTGTAAATCTGGAGTAGAAACAAAGTAAACCAGTTCTTTAAGATAAAGAAACTGAATGGGGATTGTGGTTGTTCTTGTGTTTGGTTGGGGATTTTTTAGTGATTATATACTAGAGTAGAAAGCTAAAGCTAAAACTCTAAACTGTGTTAATTCGCTGTTTGCTTATATTTTAATTGGAGAAGGTGATAGAAGCCTTCAGAAGGTGGAGTGTAGACAAAGAACAGTGTGTTAGAGTACAGTGTGCTATACCAGGCCTTAATGAGCAGTGCCATCTTTCCACTTTTTAGGCTGGAATCTGTCCCCAAGAGCTCTATTTCTGCCTTGCCAGTGAACCCTCATCCTGTGCCTGCTCGGGCGCCAGCAGATCTGCCCTCAGTGTCTGTCACCAAGCAGTTGCAGATGGTACCCCGAGGGTCTCAGTTGTACAATGCACAACAAGCAGATATGTTTTATCAAGACCCCAGAGGAGCTGCCCCATCATTTGAGCCAGCACCTTACCAACAAGGTAAGATTGACATGAAACTCTTTCATCCTCGGGCTGATTTTAGTCTTTCTTCCCACTTTGGTTTTTAAGCCTTCAAGTTGAAGTTTTCTTTCAAATGACATGGACTAAAGACACTAATGTGGTGATGTCATAGTAAAATGGAAATTGGCAGGATTTTATGCCTTTACTGAGGACTTCCATGCAAGGGAAAACAGTCCAAGTGTTTCAAGTCCTTCTGTCTTCAGTTCTTCCTAAGTGGGTTGGATCAGGAATCTGATATGGTAAACCTTAATTCAGTTTGACTCAGGGAAAATGGAAATAAAGTGTGTGTGATGATAGAGATAAATGAAATTAGAGAACAGTGTTCACAAGAAAAGAAAACATCATAAAAAGGGAACTAAGAGGAAAAACTCTAAAGAGAGCACATTGGGAAAGATAATACTGAAGGGGATTAAAAAGAGAAGATATGGCAATGTATATGAAAACAGGGAATGATTCTTAGGCAACGTAAGGTTGCAGAGAGAAATGAGATAAAGTGAAATTAATATGAAACAAAAATAAGCAATGGGGAGACCAAAGGAAGCTGAAAGCAGAAAAAGCCATAGAAAGGAAAGGCGAAATGGGGGGAAGCCATTTCTGAGAAAGTTGCAGAGCATTTTGAAGGAAAACAAACTACTTACATTTGTTCATTATGTGCCAGTGAACATTTGAGTTGTCTACAAAATTTTATGTCATGCACATATTCATGCTTATTTTAAAATTATCCAGAGATCCTAGATAGAATAATAAAATCTTCAGGCAACCAGGCAATGTGATCTTAGAAGTTTTTGGTGGTTTACAGTTCTGAAATGTCTTTTTCCTGTTCAAGACGTAGAACTCTAGATAACTTTATATCCTAATAATCCAAGTTTCTTTACCCAGACAGCAACTCTGATATGTTGGGACAAATTGAATTTTAGTTGCATGGATGAGGATGTACAGGACAATCTTCAGTTTACTTTTTAGGTCTTACTTAGCTGAAAGCATTTGTAGCAATCTGCAGAGACATTTTGGTGATTTATTGCTATTCAGTGTGCTGGCAGGACTTGTGGGGCACCTGTGGTAGGCTCAGTCTCATCATCTCTTCATCAGCTACTGTAACATTGACACTGTGCTGGTATCTTAGATAATTATACTATGTCACTTGAGCTTTGGATCAACTTTTGCTTCTTCAGGGTTTTCTGCAGTCAATTTTTGTGGACAATTGTGGTAATCACTTTCTGTATCTTGTGGTTTTTCCCCCCCTCGCCTTGCTTCAGGTGTGTACTATCCCACCCAGTCCATGTCTCGCTTTGTCCGACCTCCTCCATCAGTGCCGGAGCCGGGCACGCCATACCTGGAGCACTACGGGCCGTACCTGCCAGAGCGTGTGGTGAGCCCACAGTACCCACAGCCACAGGGGTACCCAACCCTGGCGCAGCCCATGTACCCACCACATTACGATGGCCGCCGCGTGTACCCCCCCATGCAGCCCTACCACCGGGAGGATGTGGTGCGGGGCAGCCCAGTGCCCATTGACATCCCACAAACGGCTGTGCCCCTCTACGTACCTGAGTCCAGAGACAGATATCAGCAAACAGAGGCTTATTGCCCAGTGGCTCCACATCTCGGCCCGATTAGAGCTTCGTGTCACAGGGTATGGGTTCTACGCTGCGTTTTTGTAGTTGTTTTGAGAGAGAAACTATAACCTGCTTGAGGAATTTAATATTTTTGTACCAAGGGGGTGGCCTTTGTGAAAGTCTGAACTTTAGGAAGTAGATCAAAAACTGGAAGGTAATTTAGTTACTGGTCCACTCTGCAGTTGTAATGATGTTAATATGTAAAAGTAGGCTGCTTTAGTGCTCAAAGTAGAAAAGCATTGTAATTCACTTTGGAAGTCTCTGAAGTCTCTGACTTCTCCAGCAGAGATTAGGCTGAAGAGGACTACTCAAGTGCAGAGTAAATACAGTGTGTGCAAATGGTCATGTGTGCATTCTTGTACTGCCTATCTGTGACTGACCAACTCTGTACCTAAATAGTAAACATTAAACATACCTGCCTTGATAAAAGATTTAAAATTCCACTCTTCTGAATTTTTTCTAGTTAGATAGCTAACTGGAGGGTCTTCCTAGTATAAGTTTACAAACTTGTTTTGATAAATCACTGAAATTGAGTTCTGTAGAATAGTTGGACTTAGGGCATTCAGATTAAAGGCTCTAAATCCTATTGCTGAGTGCAGGAAGTGTTTTTAACATTACTTACAGATTTTTCAGTTTGAGTGTGCCATGTTTAATTGTATTAGAAAGTGAATAATAAATGTGACTAGGTTTTGATCTGTAGAGTTCTACCAATTTATATGACTAATGGGGACTTGCTATGCTGAACATGTTCCAATGGGAACTTTGCCAAGTTGGAACACATTCCTTGTTTGTGGGGTGTCTTGAACTAACACTGGCCAGTGTAGGAACATGTATGTCCTATATGAAATTAACAGGTAGACTTTAAGAAAGTGATCATTACTTGTTACTTTAATGATTCTTTCTATCCTCTGTATTTCCCTCTCCTTGCAGTGTATAGCGGCCTTATTTTGTTCAGGTAAACAACACTTAGAGAATTATTCATTTTGTGCATTAATGCTTCAGGAGCTCTGAAACATTTTCCTGTCTTCATTTCAGTCTCATCCCAGCCTGGATGAGCTTCACCGACGAAGGAAAGAGATCATGGCCCAGCTAGAAGAGAGGAAGGTGATTTCTCCGCCTCCTTTTGCACCATCACCAACATTGCCTCATCCTTTTCACTCAGAGGAGGTAAGCATATTTTGACAAAAACATGAGACACTGGAATGTTTAGAAAATACTTTGGAGTTTACAAGAAAATCAGAACAGTACAGCACTGGCAAGTGTTGGGGCAAGTAAATTTTGTGCCTAGGTGGGAAGCCCTTGTAGTACAGTCTCCAGTGTTTCAACTGGCTGTTGATCTACCACTGGTCCTAAGCTCTCTGCTTTCAGTGCAATGAAGGAAATTAATTTTGAGCCATTACTAATTGAAGTAATCGCTCTTCACAGTTACTAGACTTTGCTCCTGACATACGTAACAGCTTGATATTTATTTTTTTAACCAGCGACAAAATATCACCTTCAAACTGGCCAAGTGAACAGTCAGCACTGGGAGCACAGCCAGGGGCTCAGAATTCCACGCACTTAATGTGTTCTCTGGCTCAATTCCAGAGGGTGATGTATCTGATAAAAAATAATCCCCGTGGTGTTTCTCAAGTTCACTGCTGTTGAAGTGAACAGGGATGGCTGTGAAACTACTTCTTCCCCTTACTTACAGAACCAGATTTTTGTTTTTGTACAGTACTTGGATGAAGACCTGAAGGTAGCTGGGAAATACAAAGGAAATGACTACAGCCAGTACTCTCCCTGGTCCTGTGACACCATCGGCTCCTACATTGGAACCAAAGATGCAAAACCCAAAGATGTTGTGGCAGCAAGGAGTGTGGAGATGGCGGTATGGAGGGATAAGGGGAAAACAGAAGAAGAGTGGATAGTTCTGTGGGTTGGGAAGAACTTATATTTGCTTTCTACAATGATGGCGGTGCTTTTATTTAAGCTCGAAAGTGCATTGCAGTCACAGAAAGCATTTACAGGTGTGTGAAGCACTTTGTTTTCAAAGTTATGAACAGTCCTACCCTTGTGTAGCTTGTAAAAAATTCTGCATATAGATGCAGGATAACCACTCTGGTCTGAAGCCATGGATAGCAAGAATGTTTGGCAAGGATTATTCTTTGCACGCACTTGAAATGCAAAAATTATTCTGTCCTGGCAACTCGTTAATAAAGCATGTCCATTTGTTGCTGCCTGTACCTCTTTCTGTCAGAAGAAGGTGCTGTAACTTAACTTTAGGCAATTAATTCCTTTTAAGGTGGCTGTTACTGCTGTTAAGGGTGTTACTAGTGTTTACTTGAAGGACTCTGATTTGTGGTCACAAGAATACCCAAAACTTGCATGAAGTTTTTGAGAAAAGCACAGTCAGAACATTGTACTAGGTTGTTAATTCTTGAAGGCAATTTCTAGCTCTATGCTGCTCTCATTCAGCCCTTCACTGAACTTTGGGAGGTGGGCTGTGGTCTTGTTTTGTGCTGCTCCATTTCTGCTAGGTCAGTGTTGCAAAATGAAGGGGCTGCTTGGGTGTTACTGTTGGGAGTCATGAATGGAGAAGAAAATAAAGAGGAGTCTGAAATACCACCACTATTCAGTTTCTTCCTAGCATTCAAGCATCACTCAACATGAGAAGTAGGCTGGTAGCCCACACATGTAGGAAGTCATTCAAGTTCTTCAAGAGAAAAGACTGTTTAGCCTGAGGAACTATTTTACAGACATTCATCTATTCTCCTTCATCTCCCATCTGCAAAAGTGATCTATTGACTTTTATTTTTGTATTGTCAGTCATGGTGACCTTTCTTTGGACAATAAGAGGTGGGGGGGAACATTTCTTATCAGAATTCATTCTTCTGTGGACAGGTGCTCACCTGTTGCAACCATTTAACTAAATCAGGATTTTTTTTGGTTCAGCTTTTCCTCAAACAGGCTCCCCTTTTTCCCTTTGCCCCACTGGAATTAAATTTGTCTTTTTTCTGTCTGCCAAACTGCTTTCCTCTTAAAACCTTAAAGGCACTGTTGGAAGTGGATGCAAAAAGGAGGCTTTCTCCTAAAAAAAGCAGAGCAAAAAACTGCATTTCATCTGCAGCTTTGGTCTTTTTTACCTGTCCTCTTGCTCTCAGTCCTACACAGTGTGGTTGCCTGGAGCTACTAGACTGTCACATTTGACCTGGGGAAGTACTGGGATTACTTGGAATCAGCTTATTGCTGTCCAAGTGACAGCATCCAGGAATTGATAAACAGCTCTTGGCTTTCATCCCTGCTGCTAAAAAACTGCAGCTCAGTTAAGAGAGGTAATAAGGTTCTGAGAAACAGCCTCCTTTTTCAAGGCTAAACACAGTATTCTTCTGCCCCAGAGCTAATTTTCAAATAAGCAAAATGGGATCTCTGCTGTTTTCAGTTTTTGTCTCCTCACAGGAAAAAATTATCAGGAGACCTTTACTGAATTAATTCTTCAGTAATTTTTTTTTTTAATCATTCATAAGAGATTCCTTTTTTCAGGGACAATAATAGTATCATCTGAGAGTGCATAACGCTGAATATTCTGCAGCTGACATGCAGCTTTTCTGAGTAAATAGAAACGTATTAAAATTGGTACTACCATCCAATGGCCCTGAGATCAAAATGTAATTTTTTCCAGAATTCCAAAGTAGATTTTCCCTAAGGTGTCAGTTTCCAAGTATTACATTTATTGAGTTTAGCTTCCAACTTAGTTGTTACTGCCATTTTCACCCTACCTCAGATACGTTATCTTAACTCTTTCTAGCAATCCTTATTCCTTGATAAGGAAAGCTTATCAGAAAGCTTGCAGAGTTTTATTTTAATATTGGACCATACCGAAGTTTGTAGCCTTTAGACAATTTTCTTGATGTAGTGGCCCCACTTACCTTCCTCTTTCTGTTTTATTGTGTACAGCTTTACTTCTTTAGCAAAGTCTTAACTTGATTTTGGCAAGTCTTACCATGTTACATTTTCTGGTAGCCAACAGATAGCTTTCCGATTTAATTCAGCTCTTTGGGGAGAGAGTGAACACTTTTGTCTCTTCATGTGCTGACCCATGAAGGTGTTTGAGTCTGAAACTTGTTTAGAAACCAGGATCTTCCAAACAGTGCTGCTGCTTAATGAAAATGCCTGAAAAGATATACTAGACATGTCCAAGTAAGTGCTGTACAGAAAAATTCCCATTCTGAGTCATTTGCAGGCTGTTAGCTGATGCAATTCTTAACACTGGGCTTCAGAGCAATTTCTTTTGGATTCTAGAATGTATTCCTCAGAGATGCCCACTGATCTCTTCTTTGAGTTTATATAAGGGAGAGGTTTTTTTTGCTCCTTCTCTTCCCATTAGACTTTCTCTATCAGTTTCCATTTGCTGCTGCTCTCTTCTTCTGGATTTGATCACAATTAATTTTGCAGCTTTTTCACTGTGGTGTAGTAATGGTCATCTTAAGTTAGACCATTAAGGAGAGGTCCCCTCTGGCAGTGGAGTTAGAAACTGAAGAATAGGAAAGCTAGTGGCAAAGTGAAGGGGATAGAGAATACAAGAGAAACGTACTGTACTTTTACCAAATTGTTGTGAAAGGAATGTGAACCTCTTACTTTATGAATGGGTTTTTGAGTGCCTTTTCCATGTCTTGTCCAGAATGTGGATAGTAAAGCCATGCGTGAGCAGCGGCTGGACATGCAGCGACGAGCGGCCGAGACAGGGGATGATGACCTCATTCCATTTGGAGACCGACCAACTGTTTCAAGATTTGGGGCCATCTCTCGTACTTCCAAAGCCATGTACCAGAACTCTGGGCCCATGCAGGCCATGGCGGTTCAGGGAGCTGCCACTAAATCCATCATTTCAGGTATGATCTATGCTCTTAGATTTTGCTGTCTGTTGCTATTTTCTTTACTGCTAGAGTGTTGTACAGGTTGAAGACAAACCCTGTAAACTTGTATCTTGTCTTAGAAATACAGCTGTGGTGTGTGTTAATGCCACTTAAAATAACTTCAGGTAGGGTTATACTGAGAAGTCTGAATTCAAAACAAGGTTGCCACAGCTTTCTGAGATGACTTGGTCTGCTCAGCATGGACAAGAGCAGACTGAGGGGAGACCCCATAGCAGTCTACAGCTTCTTCCTGAGGGGAAGCAGAAGGGCAGGCCCTGATTTCTCTCTGGTGACCAGTGACAGGACTGGAGCTGTGTCAGGGGAAGGTTAGGTTGGATATCAGGAAAAGGTTCTTCCCCCAGAGGGTGGTGGGGCACTGAACAGGGAATGGTCACAGCCCCAAGGCTGGCAGAGCTCCAGAAGCATTTGGAAAATGCTCTCAGGCTCAGAGTGGGATTGTTGGGGTGTCTGTGCAGGGCCAGGAGTTGGACTCTTGTGATCCTTGTGGGTCCCTTCCAACTTGGGATATTCTGTGACATGTTTGTACATACATAGTGTATTTGTTAGTGATACGTTGTTGCTGTTTGGAAGAAGTTACTTTGTTCTGCCAGTCCCTCTGATAAGAAGCTTATTTTAAATCCGTAGTAGCAGAATCCAGAAGCTTAGCACTTTCCCAAATACATAATGCAAAACCATCTTGATGAAGTACTGTACTGCTGCTCTTCTGCTTTATGGGTAGCTGCTCCTGCAAGCTTAATGCAACCATTGTCTTGTGTATTCTTAGGCAAAGCAAAAAAGCAGGAGTAGTTAATTTCCAACATGTGTATTTTCTAATCACATGTATAATATAGCTGTCTGTCTTACTTCAAAAGATTCTGCTTCTTGAGGTGCCCTGAATAACCTTAAGAAAATATTTAATTATTATATACCCCCAAACTTGCCTCTAGATTTTTCAGGCAGTAATCTTTTAGACTTCATTACAGGGAGAACTCTGATTTCCCTGAAAACTTAATCTTTAAATTGTAGTTACCTAGGTAGGTCAGAATTATCAATGAATTCCTGAGTTGTTTAGGAACTTCAGTAGTAAAAACAACTGCAGTCATCATGTCTGTAAGTTTCGTTCTGTGTTTGTTCATCTGCCTGAGTATCTGAAGTCCTTCACAAACTCAAGACTCTGGAAGGCTGTCACAGACTGTTAGGCGTACAGGAAAAGTCATTTATTAGGCATGTGAGACCAGTCACACAGAGTATTTCTGTGTTCATTTAATCATAAGAGATGTTAAACTTCTCATAATTAGAGAGCTGGCCTTTCTTCTTCTTCTCTGTGTAGTTCTGTGTTGGCTGAACCACTGACAGGGTGATTTTGTAGTCATACAACATGGTTTTCTTTCTGTTCCCTGGTAGACTACAGTCCTTATGGAACCCATGGTGGCTGGGGAGGCTCTCCATATTCTCCTCATCAAAATATACCTTCTCAGGGACGTTTCAATGACAGGTGGGCTTGCTTTATTTTTTCTTTGCCTTTTTCTAAATTTTGTTTTATCTATTTTTTTATGTGCCAGCTGAGTAAAGATTTTTCTTGAAATCTTATTTTTGCTTTTCCAATCCCAAAGGGAAAGACTCTCCATGTCGGATGTGGCTGGTCATGGGAAGCAGTTGCCCTCAGCTGAACGAGAGCAGCAGTTGCGCATGGAACTGCAGCAAGTTGACCATCAGATCAGCCAGCAGACACAAATGCGGGGACTGGAGGTTGGTACCAGCATTTGGAGCAGCACTGAGGGGTGGTGTGGAGAGAGGTGAAGCTGGTAAAGCTTTTCATGGGCTGACCTTTGTAGTAATATTCAGTAACAATACTTAATCCTGTGATGCCAGGCATCAGGGCTGTGGTACAAGTGTCAGCCTTTCTGCTTAGCAGCAGAAACTTTACTGCACTCCACGTGCAAATCAACACCATACTTGAATTTGCAGTCTGTGCTCAGTCTTGTTTGCTGTCATTCTCTCTCACTCCCCCTCTGTTCAGCTCTACTCAGAGACAAACTTGTGGTGTAGGTGCCTGTTCTTCTTGACTTTACTGCCGTTGGAAATGTCTGATTTTACCTACAGAAAGGCATGAGCTTCATCTGTTTCGTGTTTGGCTTTGTGTTTGTTCCCGTTTCTTCTTAAGCAGCACAAGCCACAAGAGTCAAGAAAGTAAATATGTAATATATTTAGCTTGAAAAATTAAGGCTTAATATTTTAGGTCTCCTTGCTTAGAAGAAACGTAGTTGTAGCATAAGGAAGGGAGTGTGTTTGTGAAAGAATTAATGAGCTGAAATCTTTTGATTTTGTGAGACCCAGAAGGAGAAATGTCAAGCCATAAGGAATGAATAGTTTTAGAAAGCTTTAGTTACTTTTTTCCTTGTAGGAAAAATCAGTAAATGATTACCAGAAAACTGTTCTAGGTACCTCAGCAACTATTTGTGTTAATATCTTCTCAGAAGAAATTGCTGTAAGTAGTGGATAGCAGCTTCTGTGGTTACCTAACAACACATGTTACAGAGAAGGGTTGTTGCAGATTAGTTTATGAGCTCACAGTTAAGTCACAGCAGTGGTTGCAGTAATATGCATTTCTTGAAACATAGCTTGTGTTCTTGTGGTCTTGTTTGGGAATGAGAGGATAAAATGTTTTCAGTCTTGCATGTCTGCCTTTGCCATAATTCAAGAGTATTGGAAAGTTGCAAAACCTGTAAGTGGCCTTCCTCTCCTGCTCGTCATTGTTTGATTGTGTCAGTGTTAAATCCTACAGAGTTGAATGTTGAGCCTTGATTTTGCCATAGTACGAATTTTGCAGAACTAGTCAGTTATTCGAGTAACAACAGCTTTCAGTTTCTCGTGTTCAAAGCTGCAAGTAAATATTGGAAATCGAGGAGTCTTCACAGGTTTGCCTTTTACAAGGTTGCAGCCAGAGCATGAAGAAATAGATCATTTTGCTTTTGCATTGCATGAGCATTTCTACTTAAAGACCGGCCAGATGTCGGGTTGTGTGGAGTACAAGATGTACAAGGTGTATTTTAAATGCAGAGCACATTCTTGCAGAACTGATTTGCAAGTATTAGCAGATTTTTAGAATGGCTGACATGGGTACTGCTTTTAGTAACTTGCAACTTGTGAATGACCACAGTCACTTTCCCCTCTCTGTTCCTCTGCTTCAGTGTGTGGGTCAGTAGAGACCTACATATTGACAACTACATCTCTCAAGATATTTTATATGATGTAATAATAGTTCTGGCTCTGCTGTAGAATTCTAGATAAATTCTACTGCTGTAAAATAAATCAGCAGACTTGCTTATCTGCAGTCCGCTTTTGTTGAACATAGAGCTCAGACGAGAGTAGTGTTTTTGTTCGTGGGCTTAGTCTTAGTTTTGAGAAGGGAGTGGTATATGAGGAAAACATATGCAAATTTATGACAGCAAGAGGTATTTAAGACTGCCTGTTTAAAAATGAAAAGACTTGTTGTCCATGTGTAAAGAAGCATGTTGAAACTTGCACTGTAAGCGATTTCAATCGGGGCATTGTGAAGTGTGGTGAGAGGCGGCCTTGGTTTTGCAAATGAGCAGTACTCTGGAATTATGGCCTTAGAGCTCTCTGTGCTTGGTGTGTCACGTGCTCAGTTGTGTATGTGCTTGGCTTTATGCATTTAGGCTGTTAGTAACAGGCTGCTGTTGCAGAGAGAGGCGACTACCCTGGCAGGCCAACCACAGCCCCCACCCCCACCTCCCAAGTGGCCTGGGATGATCTCAAGTGAACAGCTGAGCTTGGAGCTACACCAGGTGGAAAGGGAAATTGGGAAGAGAACCCGTGAGCTGAGCATGGTGAGTGCTGGCGGGGTGGGAGGCAGAGATGCAGTGGAGAGCCATGTACCTGGCTGCAGCCTTTCACCCTGGCAGAAAGGCTTCCTGCTGGATACCCACAGCTGAAGTCATCCATCTTTCTCTTCACCTCTACTCTTCAAAACCTCCTGAGGAGTTTCTTGAGTCATCTTCATGAAGAAGTTTAATGTAGCACTTTAAAATGCTGTTATTTTGTCACCACTTGAAATAAGCGTGGTGTTGAATTTGATGGAAACCAGGTTGTCTCAAGGTCACTGTGCCATGAGTTCTATAAACTGCTTTAACATAGGAAACATCTTCTGCAGGTACAGGCTAGTGTTCAGAAGTCAATGTGCTGTTATAGTCTGTGGCCTTTGCTTGTTGTTACAAGGATCATCCCTTCCTTTTGGGAAATACTGAGTCCTGAGAGGATGAGCATATCTAAAAGTTTGTTTTTGTCTCATGGCTTTTGTGGGTTAAACTGTATGACTGCAATTTACAGGCTGCCTTCATCATCCGTAAGGGATGAAGTCTCCAATTCTTTCAACACGCTCTTAAAGAATTTTTCTTCTGTCCTTTCTTTAAAGGAGAGCCAGTCTTCGCTGGATATGAAAAACAAGCTGGGCAGCACTAAACAGACAGAAAATGGACAATTAGAACCACAAAACAAGGTTCCAGCTGAGGACCTTGCACTGACATTCAGGTAACACGGGCCCTCAACCTGTCTTTGTGTAGCAGGAAACTGACTTCTTCAGGGTCACTCTCCTAATGAGTGAGTAATTCCCCTTGACTCCCATCAGCTATGATGGGGAAGCTCCTACTACGAAAAGAGGATACAAATCAAGTTTTTATAGTGCAGGCATGAGTTAAGGATCTTTCTAGCTGTGGAGGAGGTGAGTGGAATAAGACTATATAAATTAATGCAACAGAAGACTTGCAGTATCTGTCAGAGAGGAATCCATCTAGTCAGTATTGGATGATTAGTAGGGAGAAGCAGGAGTTACGAAGCCACCACAAAAGAAATCCTTATCTGCTGTTTTAGTTTCAAAGAAAAGAAATCTCCCAAATGTGAGAGGAAAGTTAATTCCATCCTGCTAAGGTTTGTGATGTGGATGTTGTCTAGGATGGCATGCACTTTGAAACTAAGTTGACTTTTAGTTGTTGGTAGTGGACTTTTATCTGTGTAGATGCTAGGATTGATTTCACTTCACATTTAATAGACAGTTGGAATAAGATGTTGGCTGGGAATGCTGGAAGTCTCCACAGCAAGTATTTTCAAATAGCCACATACATCTACATATATTCAGACTAGCACTGAACAGAGAAGCTCGGATGTTTATATAACAGTTTGGAATCTTGATATTTGAGCAGTTTGGAATCTTGATATTTATTCAGAGTGAGCATTTTCTGAATAAATACACTATTGCTGATGAAGTCTGCACCTTCTTTTTATAACCAGTTTTGGAGTTCTGTGCTGCACTATCAGATTGCCTCCAGAGCAGGAATTAATTTTTCCATATGGTGCTGTGAAAGTAATGAAATCAAAACAACTGTTTATATTTTTAAAATTAAGAAAAAGATAAATTATCTAGGTAAGTTAAATATTCTGGAATGTGTGCACTGAAGTCCTCTTAAAAATAAATGAAAAGTCTCAGTAATTGCTTCTTTTCACCCACTTTCCCTTTCTCCTCAACTTCCCTTCATCAGTGATGTTCCGAATGGATCAGCTTTGACCCAAGAGAACATTGGTCTCCTGTCAAACAATATGGCATCTCTCAGCCTGTCAGAGGACCCCGAGGGAGGAGGAGATAGCCATGATTCCCAGCGAGCGGGAGTAATACCCACATCTGCTCCATGAAGCAAGGCCAGCACACCCTAGAGTTCCTTCTGCTGGGGTGTCAGCAGCTTCCATCATGTGTTTTTTTTCTAGGGGTGATTGGAGAAACACAGGAGCAGCAGTAGCAGAGCAGCAGGTCCAGAGGCAATGTGCACAAACACAACTACTAGAAACAAATCCTGCACATAGTTCACATTAACACATTTTTTAATTAAAAAAATGAAAATTAGCAGTATCTGCAAGCAATTCAAATTAAATTTGTTTTTGTTCTGTGAATGAACTTTATTTTAATAACTTTGGACGCCTTGAATCCCAGGGCTTAAAAAAAAAGATATTATATATATACTCTGTTTGATTAATTGTATGATCTTAATGAAGTAGGTTTTTTCTTTTATTTTGGTATTATTACATACCCAGTGCATAATTCCTTACCACCTTACTAAAACAAGCTGGCCGCTTCCTTGTATGGTTTAAGGGTAAACAAGGAATGGGGGTTGGAGAGTAGCTGTGAATTGCAGTGTCAAAAGATGTGCAGCAAACTTCATGCTTAAATGTAACCTGAGCTTCTTGCTTAAATTGCTGAATTTAAACTACAAATGACAGACATGACACCTTTGCAAAGGTGTGGTCCTTTTTAGAGGTTGGCATTGTTTAAGATCTATGCATGTTAGATTTTGACACCTGAGTATCAACCTGCAGTTTGTCAGGGCTGTAGTGAATCCACCCTGGAGTCCTATTTCATGTGGGAAGAATTGCACCAAAATGGCCACTGAAGGTGCACCACAGATCCTGCCAGAAGTACTGAGAAGCAAATTCTGCCTGATACTTCTCTAAGTAGATGCTTTGTAGGCATAAGTCAGAGAAGCCATAAGTTTCTTTTGATTTTTTTTTTTTAATTAAAGATTTTGTTCTTGCTGCACAATTTTTTACTTTTTTGGCATATGCTGAGGTAAGATCCTGGCTATGAAGACCTCTTGAGAATTATTTTTCAAGTGCTGCTCCCTTTCTACATTCTTGGCCTGTTCTCATTTTTTCTTTCTGGGTTAGACTACTAAGTGGGAAAGCACTGGTTATGTAATAAATTACTGCATTGCTTTGGTTGGGTAAAGCAAGAGTTAACTTTCTTGGGTTTTAGTTTTTTTTCCTTAACCTTAACTCCTGCTGAGGTCATAGCAACCTTGGGCTAAGCTTTGCATTCATCATACTGTTAAATAAAACAAAAGGGGGGGTGGGAGGGGATACAGTCCCACTATTGCCTACCAGTAGGAGAGTCCAAACAGAAGACTCTTTTGAGTAGCAATTATTTAATTTGCCCAGTCAAGGCACCGCGTTTATATACTATTTCACATTGAATTTGATTATGCCCTACAGACCTGGCTGGTCAAGGATTTGATACACATATTGGCTTGGGATTCGAGCTTTCTTTTTTATTTAAATAAAAATTTATATATAAATATATATATATATACATATATACATAGTTATATCTGTATATATATTGGGTATGTTTCAAGAATTTTTTCACGTGAGCGCAGCTGTTGTGATCAAATGTCTGGGAGGTAGAAGCACTGAATGAGAATAAAAGCATTTTTCAACACACCCCTCCCCGCACACTCTGTATGTCTTAACACGGGTTTATTTTGCTCTTAGTTGAACTTTGGCCTCTTAATTGCCAAGAGTAGTTTAAAGCTTGCTTTTTTCTAACCCCTCTTCTAACTTTTGGCAAAGAATCAACTTTGCACTGAAACAGCTTCATCTCCCCTTGCCCCACATCCATCTGTATCTCCTACTTGAGGCCAAGCATTCCAGCCATTCCCCTTGGAGCTGAGCAGATCTAGGGTGATGCAGCTGGGAGCCCATCAGGTCTATTCCTCCTTTCTCAGCTCTGGGCATGAGGAGGATGAAGGTCTTTCCCTGGCCGTCTGCTCCCTAGTCACCTGATGCAGGCCCTGGGCCCTCTCATACTTCAGTGCAGAGCACCACCTTCAGGTCAGCCTTTTCCTTGATTTTAATTAGTTTGCTCCTTCCTGCTGTGTCTTATTAACACAAGGAGCTTATCTTAGTCAAGATAATTAGTGCAATATTCTAATCTAGGAGGACAAGCCCAGAATGTGCCTTTTTTTGACTGTAGTAATTGTGGATGTAAAATTAATTTTCAAAGTTGTTTATGATAGGTTGAACCCTACAGATTAATTTGTAATACTAAGAGGAAAATCTGGAGGGTCAAAAACTTCTTTACCTTTTATTTCCTAGTTCCCTTGCCAGGTTAGGGATTATTCTTTTCTCCACATTTTCTCCTGGAATTCTTCAGTAAGCACTATTCAGATTGCTGGATAACTTATGATGAATGCTTCCAAAATCTGTGGATTAGAAGGGGGACCTTACTGGTTGGGTTTTTTTTTCCTTCATCCAGCTCTGTGTTGTACTTTGTGCATAATGTCCTTGTTGTGATCAATGTGTCCAGGTGAATGCCCTGTTTGGCCAGAATTACAGTTTGGCTTGTTAAATAGTTTGTTTAATATCTACTAACAGTATTGATTTTCAACTTTGTTTCATCCCCTCTACCTCTTTTTACCCTTTTTCTGCTTTTTTTTTGCAGACGTTTAGTTGATTAAACAAATCAAACAGCAAAATGTAGTACATGCTCTTAAGTATTTTTCTGGAAACTGCACCTAAAATGTTCCAGTTTTGTGGAAAAACTGGGAGACCTTGGAGGACAGATAGCTCTACATGTAATGGCAGCATTGATGTTTACAGCTAAGAAGCGTGAAAATGTCTGGAATGACTCTGAATCTTGCTACACTCATTCCTGTAGCCCATCATTGTCCCAGTTGTACAGGAATTCTGGCCACCTCAGGGAAACTGGTCTTGGCTACTAACTGGTTTAGTTCCTTCTATTGGGCAAGAAGAAGCAGCATTACCGTGGTGTTGGGGCACTGCTGTGTCCTTTGGTACGTAGGTTAAATTTTCTACTGCACCAGACAACTCTGAACCCTCATTTTGATACCTGGGTTTCAGCCAGATGGACAGCATGGGCAAACCTTCAGAATAGGAAGCTTCAAGTGGTAGGTTAAGCTTCAGTGTGTCTGTGATTCAGTCAGTATATAGATGGTGTCTGTTTATTCTGTGATGTTATTTCCCTCCTTCTGTCAACATCTCATCTGTCTGTCCTGTGACCTAGTTCTTTTTTTCTTAATAGGAGAAGTTTAAGCTTTTTCTTCTGCCCTTCTTGTCCCATTTCAGAGTAGGACTTTTTTTCTGTAGATCAGAGCGTCTTTCAAGCTAGCAGCACTTATATCCCTGTTTTTCTCAAGCTCTTCTCTGTAGTTTTTTCTGAGCTGTCGATCCCCTTTTTGCATCTTTTTCTCCTGTGGCTTGCCCATCCACCCTCCCTGATTGTGTAACAGTGACAGCTTGCTGCCTCAAAACAGAGCATTCAAATGAATTCGCTTAGCCAATAACTTCTGTGAAGTTGCCTTTTCTAATGGTGTTATTACTCAGTGATGCACAAATGTGATATTGCCCCTACTGGTAGGCAAACGGGGGATCTGTATAAACATGGTAAACTGCTGTTTTTCTTTAAAGGAGAGCCAAAGACTTGTGCTTTACACTTTTTTTCCCCGGTGTAGCCATTTTGATTGTCAGACATTTGTGTAGGGTATTTGTGAGTTGACTGTATTATCCTAATAGCAATTTCCAGAAGTTAATGATTGTCAAGCCTTGCCCATGCATTGAATTGTGGAAAATCATTCCATCTAGTCATACAATTTGCAATGTACTAAGATATATCTATGGTGTTGTGATGTGTTTTCAGTCTCATGCACTCTCTCAGCTGATTGAATGGCTCATTTAGAAAGGGAGAAGGAACATAGAAATGTTTTAATCCAAGAAGCATTGTCTTTAAGTGTTTCTAAACTAAATACTGATTGAAAATTTCTTCAGTTACAGTAAAAGATAAATCTGTGTTACAAATGTGACTGACTTTTAGGTCCACTGGGACCGAAAAGATTTGTGAAATGCTAGCATTGCATTAAATTAGATGTGGAAGAACCAAACTTGTGATGATGATATTGTCTCTTGACAGCATGGACTGAGTAAGGTGGGGCAAATTTTCTCTTAGAAAGGGCCAGGAGTGAGGCTTTTATTTGATAATACAAGAAAGCTGCTTGCATTTCCCTTCCTTGAGCTACTCAAACTCTTTCAGACTTGTTACTAAAGTTTTTAGGTTCAGAGAGAAATCTCTTGAAATCTGAGCAGCATAAACCCTCGTTTCCATTGCCATTTATAATTTTGGACATACAACAAAGCAGACCTACAGGACAGTCATCTGAAAGACCCCCGTATAAAGTATCTTTCCTGGACTGGCTCTTTCAGACCTGCTTCTATGGTCCAAGTAATGCCATGCCAGTGTTGAGAAGGCTGAACAGAGGGAGCGCCAGCCATCTTCTCTGCTCTAAAATGGGAGAAAAGACCCAAATATATGCAGAGTGCAAGTTTTTGTGCTTGTCTGTGTGTGTACGGAGAAGTGTTTGTGGTCCTAGGATAGATAGAAGGAACACAGAGCAATGCTGCTGGGGCATGATGTTACCTTTATATTCAAATGTTGTTATCGTTCACTTTCCAAAACACAGCCTTCCATTCCTGCCTCCTAACGTTGCTGATTTAAAAGCAACCCAAAAAAAGTCAGTGTGACAACAACTTAATTTCTTCTATCACAATAAGTCAATTCCCCTGAGGCAAAAAAAAGGGAGCAAGAGTTCTTGAGTTGTCTACATGGTAATGGAGTTACGAACTGGAAAAACATCCACCTTGCTTGAGTAAGTGTAAACTGAATTTCTGAGGAAAGTGAAGCAGCTCTTCTAAGCCACCTTTTGTGTACAGCCATGGTGCCAAGAGATGGGTGGTTGTTACTTGTGGTAAATCAACATACAGATTATTATGTAGCACAAATTGATTTGCTCTCAATTCAAATAGACTCCTAAAATGTCAAAAACTTCATTGGGAATTTTCATTTCAATAGTCAACTGTTACCAACTGCATTATTTTCTGTTGGAATGTCAGGGGATGACAGAGACTAGAGTAAATTAATTCTAATTATACAACATAAGAAAGGGATTTGGGGAAACGTTATCCCAGCACAGTGTCCTTCTACAGTTAACATGTGGCCTTTAGCCTTCTATAGGCAGAAGAATGTAACTGCTTAGTGTTGTCACAGTCTTCAAGGCACTTCTTGTGATGCAGGTAGAACCTTGGTTAGCAGAGAAAGGAGAACAAACTTTAATGTTTATTTTCTTTATAATTTTGTTTCCTAATGGGAAGTGTAGTATTGTGCCATGGGAAGTGTAGCAAACAATGAGGCTGCAGCTTTTTATGTAATTTCCCAATAAAAAGAGCCCATGGCAATGTGGATTTGTTTGCATCAGGAACATCACAGTCATTTGACACTTAAAATATGTGGCCGTAATAATCAAAACTGGATGTCTGTAGCTTGGTAACGTGAATTAACTGATCTTTCCCAGGCAATCTTTGCAATTTCAGTGAGTTTGTGTATGATTTTTAGTGCCAATTGCCAGGTGTTCAGTAGCTGGGAAAGATATACTGTTTGGATGTTTTCATATGCCAGGAAACAACTGTTTCAAAGATCTGAAAGTTTTAGGAAAACACAATTGTCCACTTCAATTTGAAAAATACAGTATTGGGAGAGATGGAAGCAACAGGTAGTGCAGCCTCTGGAAATAAAAAGCATTAGACATGATGGAATTAAATGTGAAATGTATATGGGGTAAACATATCTGTAAATGGGAAAAAAAAAGAAGATATTGTGGAGTATTTGATGTTCGAGGAATTATTTGCTTCTTTGTAATGTTAAAAAGATTTTATTAATAGTTCTGTGGCAGACAGTACTCACAAGTCTTTGGCATCCAAACCAGATTGTATATCAGATGGATCCCACAACTGGATGTGTGCACTGACCTCTTTATTTGTAGATTTTAAAAAGAAATTTGGCAGCAGCCTTTAATAAATGCATGAAGCAACCTGAGAGGAAGAAGAAATCCTGTTCGCATCACAGCTGCTGCATAGCTCACAATTGACACCATTCATCTGCAGCCTCTTATAAGTGAAGCTGCTCAACATGGGCAAAACCAATGGCAATGACTTTTAGAGTTTTTCCTAATTTTGAGGAGTTTGCATTCCCTCTTTAGCCTCTGCTTGCTGTGTAAGCAGCCTCCATGCTGAAAGGATCTTTCCTTGAAGTCAGCTTAGCAATTGTACTGTAGCTTGGCTATTTTTCCCTATTTTCTTTAACTGGTAGCATTGTGTTAAGCTCTTCTCCCCATTGTATTTGTTGCTATGGGGAGGAAGAGGTGAAGCAAGACATCTGTAAGAGGAGGGAGGAAGAATTGTGGGATCTATGTGACAGCTCCCGCTTCTTCTTTGAAGTCATCTACTTCCAGTTGTGGGATTTCTCGATATATGATTTTTTTCCTGGTTTTTGTAAGCCTAGTTTTCTTTGATCTTGTTAATTCCGTACAAGTCTCCCCGAGACATTCTGCAGTCATTATCACCTTTTTGGGTGAAGTTTATTTTATTTTTTTGGGTTGTTTGGTTTTTAAAATAACTTTTTAACATTGGTGCATATAAGCTTGGGATAGAGCTCATGTAATTTTCCAATCGTATTGATTGTATGTGATTGTGCCCTGCAGAGGTATATTTAACAAAAAATAAAATAAAGGATAGTCTAGGTAATAAAGGAGACCATGAGGTTCATTGAGTCAGGTTATGAACTATTACTTAAATTTATTTAGGATCCTAGATAAATGAAATTCCATCTGCTGTTCTCATGAATCAGTGCTAAACAAAATATCATTCATTCTCTCCTTGTGTTTTTCCTTGCTTTTCTTCTGCTGTTTTCTTCCTTTCCTGTTTCTCATAAACAAAAATTCTCAATCTTTAATGGGAATGGCTGACTCTGGGTTGATATTGTGGATATTTATTGTTTGTAACTATCAAAACATTCACAATAGGAGTAGAGATGAAGTAGAATGTATGAGATGAATTCCGTAAATTGAACTCTTTGCCAGGTCAGGGGAATTATGAAGTCTTATACAGGCCTGGTCATGGGGGAGATGTTCAGAGCTACATGGGGAATTGCTATGTGTTTTCCAGGAAAGGTTAAATGTTTTGCTACCTTTTGGGAAAACTGAGATAACAAAAGGAGTAGAAGAAAGTTCTCTATTTCCAACTCCCTGTGTCTTTACTCCTACAATATACTTTTTAGACTTGAAAGAAAAACCTTCTAGATACTCTGCTGAAGTGAGACAGTGCATTGAAGGAGGCAAAAGGCAAGAAGACCCAGAGATTTGAAAATCAGAATTGGTCTCCTTTATTTAATTCTCAAACCTATAGAGCCAACAGTGTCACTTTTGTATGAAAGAACAAGGGAGTGAAGACCTACTGTACATGCATGGCAGTTATATAGAAAAAGCCATATGTCAAAATGCTATTTCTTCTTCCCTTTTCACCTTGCTTTTCTTCCTCTTGAAGCTGACTCAGCCTCACCTTGCTCTCACAGAATGTCTGAGGGTCCTTTGAGTTGCAGATTGAACAAAAAAGAAGAATGGAAATTCACTATTTGGTTTGTAAATAGATGGAAATGTCTACAAGATCTTACCTGCTTTTCTGTCAGCATTTATATTAAATGATAAATTAATGAAGAACACTTTGAAATATCTCTCATTTTCTGTCTGGGATGAATGTGCATTCTTCTAAATTTTGTATGAGGTGTTGGACCATCTGCGTAAGATTTTTCACCTCCTCAAGGTGTGTGTGTTCTCTGCCAGGCTGGAGCATAAGAGATGCCAAATAGCAGAGAAGCCACATGTCTCCTGGGTTTGGTCTGCTCTCTTCTGACTTCACCCATAAGCAAAGTGGCTCCTTCACTTGTTCACCTCTGATGAACAAGAAAAGATACTCAGGATAATCAGTTTTGTTAATTGCTCAGAGTATACATATTTAAAAAGCAAACCAGACCCTTCAGAGCAGGGAGTGGGCAGTATTCGTCTAATGTTGAGCCTGGTTTGGAACTTGCCTTAAAGTGAGAATAAGTTTTGCTCCACAGTCTGCTTTGTGGTTTTTAGTCTTCTCCTTTCACACCTTTTTGTGGGCTTTAACAAGTCATTATCTGTAAAACTGAAACTGGATGTGCTGAAACTGCTGCTTCACTGAAAAACTCTTCCTTCTCCCACTCCAGGGCAAGCACAACCTTCTGCCCTTGGAGTTTTTGCATAATGTTCATTACTATTGTCATTATTCTTGAGCCTGAGCACCATGGATCTAGGTAAGGTGTGTTTTTCTGGGCTGAAGCCCATCACTGGTCATTATTAGGCCCGCTCACACTTCAACACTTACTTGCTGGATGACTCGAAGCATTCAGTTCCTATAAAGGAATTGTATTTAGTGGGAAATCCAGCAGAAAACTGTGAGTTTCAGTTGGTGATGGTTTCCTTACCCTTTCTCCCAATAGTCTGAGGATTCAGGATCCTCATGTAGTGACTCACTTTAAAAGGAAAAAAAAGAGAGCTGAATTCCTGCAGTGGCTGGCTTTTAGAAGGAAGATCTGAAGTGCTGTGGAGAGTCAGGAAGGAAGCAGTGGGTGGTCTGCATCAAGAGAGATTGGCAGAAACTGGCTGGGTTTCTTTATGTGGAAAAGAAGGGAGACCAGCTTCAAGTGGATGGTACCTGCTGGAATTTTTTCCCCTGGGATATGGATAGCAGGATAGAAAGAATCTTGCAAAGGCTAGCTCATGAGATTCCTTGATCCCATCTTGCTCTGTGAGTGCAAGAGTCGTCTTCCCTGTGCATAGCCATGAAACTCAACAGTGAGTACCCAAAGCACAAAACAAAAGGCAATTTATGTTCCTCCTCACCAATGAGGTATGTTTAAGAACTGTTTCTTTCTATCTAGGATGTGTTCAGTTGTTTCTGTAACCTCCTTCCTCCTAACTGAACTCCAGCTCCCTTGTCTGCACGACTACAAGTGTGGGAGAGACTAAAACCAAAGCATGATGCTTCATCTGCAGGCTGCCAGGCTTTGATACTTGATGGTTTTGAGCCTCTGATCCTTGCTTTGGGTCTGGGAGCAGCAGCTTTGGGAGAAAAACAGCCTCTATATTAGAGCAAACAAGGCATCTAACTGTTTGTATTAAGACACTGGCCATCTTGGATGCTTCCTTTGGGATAGCTCCACTCAGATGTGAGTGCTGGGTTGTTGCTTGATGCTGAACCAGCAATAAATTACCATTTACTTGCTGCATTCAAAAGATAGATTCGCCCAGCTACCCTGGCAGAAGTGCCTTGGGAGCTCTGTGGGATGTGCATAGTTGTTTGCTTTTGGTTTTTACTGCTTTAAACTACCTCTGAGCATTGGGTAAATGGAAACCTGTGCTTGGATGTCTGCCTGGGTGTGGAGCATCCCTAATGCACTCTGAAAACCCTGGTATCTGTAAACATGTGAGTTACCTCAAAAAATTAAACCAGCAGCCACCTGAAGCAACAAGGTACAGTGTGCATGTCCTTCCTTTCTCATGGAGAATTTATCGCCACAATCCCTGTCCAATTTAACTATATCCCATACTGATGGAGTAAGGTCTTTCACTTTACCCAAACCAGTTTGCAACTGCATTTTCCATTAAGGGAAAATGTTCCTCTTACTGGAGGCCAGGAACAGGACAGCTCCAGCACCCACTGAGCCAGCCTGCTCCTGGGATTTGAAATTCAGGGAGCAATGCTACTGAATTTGTAGAGCAGCTGCATTCTGGATCAGAAATGGTGTTCAGTCCTGCTCACTACACTGCCTTGTGAATCTGGACAGGAGTTAGGGGAGCTGGTGTTAATCCTTTCCAGCAGTGCAAGTAAAAGGTCACAGGATCACAGAATATCCTGGGCTGGAAGAGACCCACCAGGATCACAGAGTCCAACTCCTGGCCCTGCACAGACACTCCAGCAATCCCACCCTATGCCTGAAAGTGTTGTCCAAACACTCCTGGAGGTCTGGCAGCCTTGGGGCTGTGACCATTCCCTAGGGAGCATGTTCCAGGTGAGTGTGTTTAAGATAGGATGTATTTGAAACTGCAGAATGTGAAGTGGGGCAGCTTCTCCCAACTTGTGTCTGTTCAGGAAATGGGGAACAGGTGACAGGGCTTGGGACAGATGGGGGAAACATTTTGCTTAGCGACAAGATCCCTACAAATGCCTGGTATAACTTTTATTCAAACTCTTGAAGGTTTTGAGGTTTTTCTTGTGGGATAAGCAGTTCATTTTCTGTTGGCAAAAAATGAGGACATGTGGCACTTGTGTGGAGTAGATGGTCAAACTCTCCCTTGTCAGACTGAACTTTAAAACCTCTTTCAAACTAAACATTGCCTCTTTTTTTTCCTACTCTTTGCTTAACCTTCAGCAGCTGGTCATCAGCCTTTGGCCTTAGCATCCTACTCCCCTCCCACCATCCCTTGCTGCTGTCTCAGCTCTGCTTGAGCACAGAAATCCAGTGGGGAAACTGCTTTGGGCTCAAGCAAGACTATCCTCTCAAAAATTTCCATTTACCTCCTGAAAGCAGAAGGCTGGAGGGCAGGTAAGAGAAACAGATTCCTCTAATATTTCATTGTTAATTAATTCCTTGAAACGGCTTCTTTTCCCTTAGTAGGAGCCTATGAATTTTAGCTGCTGCCAGAGTGGCTTTTTGCTCTATTAGAGAGGGTCCTCCCACCCCAGCTGTCATGAAGGCTGGCTTTCTAAATTGTCAGGCTTGACTTTTATCCCCAGCCTGCAGCAATGCTTCGTAGTGTGGAGGGCAGTTCATGAAATCAGGATCTCCTGAGTAATTGCTGTCTGTGAAAGAGCACTGCTGGCTTGCTTTGGACTCTGCTGTTGGGGTGTGAGGCAGTTTCTCAAGAGCCTAAATTAATCGCAAAATGGTTTGAGCTATTTTACATTAGCTGGGCTGTGCAGCACAGTGCGTAGGTGCTGTGGGACATTCCCACCACTACCAGTAGCCCCAGTAGGTTCAGTAGGGTGGGTTCCAGGGATTTTGGAAGCACAGTTAATCATCCTGTCCTGCAGCCATGGAACAGCAGGATGGAACTGGCGTGTGCTGGTGAGAGCCTAGCTGTGTTGCACAGCAAGCCGAGGGATGGGGGAGTTTCTCAATGCCTCCCCAGAACCTTCTGATTTTGAGCTGAATCAGCAACTTGTTTCTTGGTTTTCTGCACTTTTTGTTGCTTCACCCTTGTAAGAGCCTTTTTAATTTCTGCATTCCCCCTTGCCAGTAACCCCTTTCAGGCAGTGCTGTTGTGGGAATACTTTTGGGATTCTTCCAGGTTGACACATGGAGTGCAGAGGAAAAGGGAGTGTTGAAGGCCTGTGGGGGGAGGAGGAGTGGGTTTTGGCCAAATCGTATGACAAAGAGCTGGTATAAGAAATAGCAGGGGCTCTTGCCTGTAAGAGACAAGATTGGATGTGTCAGAGACCAGATCAACCTTAATGGATGGTAAAGTAGATTTAAGGCATTAGCAGAAAGTCCTGTGTCTTCCCTGAATTGATGAAGTCAGGACTTTACTGGAGAGTAAAAACAGGGAGTCTTTCTCATTTATTGAGGACAGGGTGAGCATGGAGGTGCCCTCCCTACTCTTGTGCTCTGGCCTTTAAACGTGAAATTCAATTAGCAGTAATTTGTGTGATGGTGGACACCACAAGTTGCTTCTGGCTTGACAGAAGCAGGTGTTTGTTCTTGTACAGATAGGGTCAGGACATGCCTTTCCCTGGAGGTGAGTGGAGTGACAGGGCAGGAACCATGGTGAGGTTGTCCCTTCCATGATGGGACTGGCCACAAGTGTGTCAGTACTGCTGGAGCTGCAGGACCAAGTGTGGTTGAGGGAGGGCTGCTGCAGGCAGTGAAAGGCTCTGCTCCTGGCCCCAGGATTGTGGAACTCTGGAGTGTGCTTGGCTTGTTGCTGGCTGACTTTTCCTGTGGAAGTGAAAGGTTCAGAAGAACAGCACTTCCTGGAGTATTTTAAACTGTCTTAATAGTTTTTCCTTTCTCTTGCCCTTGGTGTTGTTTGTTGTTTCTGTTAACTTCCCTCCCTTTTTAGATTTTTTTTACCCTTTGTGGTGTTGCATCTGTCCTAAACCTTTTGCAAGATAATCTATGTGTCATTACCAGCGAGAGCTGTGGCTGTGGTCTGAGTGAGTCCCTCTTGTTTTGCTGTGCTATCACACAGCCTTGGTGCTCTATACAGTCTTGGTGCCGGATAAGGTAGTTTCTGCTTTTGCAGAGGAACTGGAGCACATATGAAGTAATTGGCGAAGAGCCCAAGGGAGGGGGTTGTGGAAGAGCCCAGAGGTCTCCTTCATCCCAGATTAGCCTTTCAGCTGCTCCCATTTTCCTCCAGCAGGTGCTGGCCCATCAGCACTGGAAGATCACAGACATGGAGGCCACCAGTGCTAAATGCAGGTGACTTTTAATTTAGTTTCTCAGAAGGTAATGCTTGGTAGCCATGGCAGTGAGTATGTGGGGGCAGGCAGAGACCTACCCGACTTAGGCACATGTTTGAAAAAGTGTCCTGTGGTGGGCCAGGCTGCCAGCCCCTCCCAGTAGTTGTTTCCCAAACTGTTGTGGCTGTGGGGCTTGAGCTTCCTCCCATGGGGTACGTGAACAAAGCAGTCATGCAAAGGGCATCTTAGAACCACAATGTGCAGGACATGCTCTTTCGGCCCTGGGATGGCTCATGAGACCTTGCTGCCAGAGCAGGTGGGTGATGGGATTTAGGAGGAAATTCTTCCCTGTGAGGGTGGTGAGGTTCTGGCACAGGTTGCCCAGAGAAGCTGTGGCTGCCCCATCCCTGGAAGTGTCCAAGGCCAGGTTGGATGGGACTTGGAACAACCAGGTCTAGTGAAGATGTCCCTGCCCATGGCAGGGGGCGCACCCAAGGTGATATGTAAGGTTTCTTTAAACTGAAACCATTCTGAGGTTTGCTGTGCTTTAGCAAATGAGAAAATATAAATTATCTCTCTCTTGCTGGGAGATTTTCAGACACCTGCTTTTGCCGGAACACAGTAATTAACATTAGCCTGCACTCTTTAGGTACCAAGGACAACCACTTTGCATTGAGGTGGTATGAACTTTGGACAGGAATTGGTGTGATGCACCAGCTATACCATACATGCTTATAAAGTACATTTTTTTGGGATTAAAGATGCTCAGTGCATGGAGAGACCAACTTCCCTGGAGACCTTTTCCTTATCGCCTTTCTTCTCTGCAATAGCATCTCCTGCATCAGTAACTGAAAAGTATTGTAAAGCTGAGGTGAGCCTGGCAGGGTCCTGACACTGTAAGGGTCCATACCTGTCAGAGTTTGATGCTGGCTAAGCACCAGGCACCATGAAAAACTATTCACTCATTTTCCTCTGCTATAGCTAAGCAGAGGAGGGGACATTAAAATGAAAACTTCATGAGGATTAGGGGAAAAAAACCACTTTAAGGGCAAAACAGGCTCAAAACTTAACCAGTATAAAGAAAATTTATTATTAACAGAATTAAAGTAAAAAGGGAAATAAGAAGTAAAATAAACCTTTAGAACACTTATTTTCTTCCCAGCCCTCTCCCTCTTTCCCACCAACAGTGCAAGAAGGCAAAACCTGGGATTTTGGTCAGTCTTTCTAAGAATCTTCAGTTCGTTCAGGGAAAGGAGTTCTTTTTCTGTTGTTCCGTTGGGGTCCTTCCCACAGGAGACAGTTCTCTGTGAGTTTCTCTAGTGTGGTTCTAATTTTCACGAAATAGCAGTCCCGCCTGACCTGCTTTAACGTGAGTCCCTCCCACAGGCCAAGCAGTCTTCCTGCAACTACCTAGCATGGGTCATTTTAGTTCATGGGGCTTAGTCTTTTAAGAATAAGCTGTTCTAATTTGGAAGCAAGAGTTCTCTATCTCTGGAAGCAAGGGTCCTCTCTCTCTGTTCGAGTTTTTCACTAGATTACAGCTTTTCAGCATCCACTTGCTCCAGCATGGGCACTCTTTCTCACGAGCTGCAAGTGGATCTCTGCATCCCCCCGTGCACCTCATGAATTACAGGGAAATAGTTTGTTGTATTATAGTCCTCACCATGGCTTGTGGAAAAATCTCAGCTCTGACACCCGGAGCACCTCCTCCCTCTCCTTCTTTTCACTGACCTCAGTGCCGCCATGTTGGTTCTCCTCATGTATCCTCACTTCTTCCTCTTCTTTGACTCAGAAGAAAATTGTTGTCCATAGGTATTGCTGTTCTCAAGTTCTATTAATTGAAAAGTTCTTATAGAGCTTCGCTGCATTGAAAAGGCTGATCTCATTTGTGTTCTGTGTCAGGGAATTTTTTGCCTTGTTTTCGTTGCTGGCCACGTGGTCCCCGCCAGCACCACACAAGTGGCCCCAGCTATGGGAGGGCCCTGGCCACACGGTTCTGGCCTTGGGAGGGCCCTGGCCGTGTGGCCCTGGGTGGCCCCCGCTGGGATGGGCCCTGGTGACCACCTCACCACCCCTCAGGAGAAGAAAGAGCTTCCCATGGTTTTTCCTTTCTTAAATATTAAGAGGCGTTACCAACATCACAGAGGTGTTACCAACTTCTCTAATTGGGCCAGCCAATATGTCCATCATCAGAGCTTTCAGGGATTGGCTCTGCTCCTCAAAACAGTGGAAGTTTCGAGGAGCTTCTCTCTCAGAAGCAGCCTCCGTGGCTTCCTCTGCCCCCCACTAAAGTCCAGATTGTGTTAAACTAACACACCACCTCACTGGTCAATGGGGAGGACTCAAAAGTTCAAATCATCCATTTTGGTATAAACTTGTCAGGGCTGAGCCTGCTGCTTAAAAAAGAGGGCCCCCAGGTCACTGGGAAAACACTGGTTTCAGTGTATTGCTTCTAAAAGCATTGTGTGCTCACAGCCAGGCTTGTCCTCCTGCTGTCTGTGTGTCCTTGTTTATCCTGCAGGTCCAGGGCAAAAGGATGATTGGAGAGGACTGTGGGGCTCCTATTACTGTGGTGTTGGCTGGAACGGGTCCATGGGCTGTGGGCGGCAGCATGAGTTTCATGGACAGGCAGCATGTCTAAGCTCTCTCTCTGGTTCCAGGACAATGCATCTCTTTGTGGTGTGTCTGCTCAGCGTCTGGGGGCTGGCTGCCCCTGAGCACTACACCGTGGAAGACATCTGCACGGCAAAGCCACGCGACATCCCAGTGAACCCCATCTGCATCTATCGCAACCCCGAAAAGAAGCCCCAGGAGGGTGAAGGACAAGACCCAGCAAAGGACAAGCTCCCGGAGTCCACCAACCCCCGGGTCTGGGAGCTGTCAAAAGCCAACTCTCGGTTTGCTGTCATCTTCTACAAGTACCTGGCTGACTCCAAGGACAATGGGGAAAACATCTTCATGTCACCCCTCAGCATTTCCACAGCCTTCGCCATGACCAAGCTCGGAGCCTGTGGCAGCACCCTCCAGCAGCTCATGGAGGTTGGTGGAGATTCCTCAGCCTTTTCCTGTAGCAGATCTGAAAGACAGGAAAGGTGATCATGGCTGATGGCTGCTCTCAGGGTCAGGACAGCTCCTTGCCTTGGGAAGGAAATCCCAAGTTGGAAGGACCTTAAAACTCATCTCGTTCTACTCCCTGCCATGGGCAGGGACACTTTCCACTATCCCAGGTGGCTCCAAACCTCATCTCTGGATTTGCTTAGATCCCAGCTCTCTCCCCTTACTCCCTGTTTGGATCCCGCATTCCTTGGTTTGAGAGGTTAGTTTTCATCTGGAGGAAAGGAAGCCCACTTGGAGGGTGAGGGAAGGGAATGGGAACAGTTTGCTTCTTGCAGATTGAGCTAAGCTTTTCCTTATGTAAAAAGCAGGAAAAGCCATGATATCAAGTCCTATTGGGAGAGACTTTTTCACGTTCCTTCTCTCTCTTCCTTGGGACAAAAATCAGACACATGGGAGACCCTGCAGCCCACCTGACTTCCAGGGCAGAGGAGGCTGTATACAGGGAGCCTCCCCTTCCGCCTGTGGCCCCTATACTCACTCAGGGGATAGTTCTGATCCCAGACAAAGAGGTAATTCTGAATTCTGGCTCTTCCATGGGACTAATTTAACTCCCTGGCTGTCCCAGCACCCTTCTCAAGGTCAGACCCACTTACCTGACAACTCCCCTGCTATGTGGGGTTTGATGCTGCCTGTACCTTTTTCTCCAATGGGAGACCTCAGTCCAGAGGAGCCTTTTTCCCTGCAATGAGGAGGTGTGAATCAAACTGCTCTGCTTGTCCCCTCTGTTGCTTTCCTTACAGATCCTTTCTCTGGAAAAAATAATGTTGGGGGGTCTCCTGCCGTTATCCACACAGCCTAAGTGGAGCAGCTATAACCACATTCCAAAATCTTCACTTGTGTGTTCGCTTCTGGGCAGGCCTTCCCACTGGAAGGGGACCCTTCTCCCACTGAGCCACCCACACCTGCACTCCTAATCCCCCTTTTTCCGATGAAAGGGCTGCTAACACCACCTTTGCCTCACAAGAAACAGTGCTGAAGATCTTGGAGGTTCATAAAGAACAATATGTTATGGGATTTTCTGTGCCTTAAAGCCCTGAGGTTGGATGGCAGTGGACAAATCATATTTGTCCTTCCAGCTGACAGCTGGGAACAGATAAAAAATTCCCTGTGCTGCAAAAATCTACCCTCAAAATGATTGCTAAGATGTACCAGAAGTACTCAACAGGCCATGAGAATTCCTCCTGGGAAGGAGCAGCCTTTAGCATTGTCACAAGAAGGTTTAGCACATATGAGTCCTCCCATGACCTGGTATAACCCAAGAGCTGCTTCTAGGCCCTGTTGGTGCAATGCTCATCTCTGGGGTGTGGTAGGGAGTTATGAACACTGTGTTAATTTTAACAGCACTTAAAGGGGAAGCTGGCGCCAGTCAAAGGCAGAGTATAGAGAGCAAGAAAACTGGTGTTGGAAAGAGGAGCAGCACCTCTGTGCTGCAGACTGTGCAGACTTTAATCCTCCATTTAGACTCTCCAAAGGAGGTCTTGGGCTGGTGATGTGTTGATTTTCCATAGATTAGGGTTCCCAATTACACATGGAAGGTGAAGCTCTGAGGGCCTGCAGATTTCTTGCTGTTGAGGCAAAGGCTGCACCACCACTTGCTCTGGGGCCCAGGAGCACAAGAGCCTCCTCATGGATTCCTTGTTGCTGTTTGGCTTGTCCAGGTTTTTCAATTTGACACCATTTCAGAGAAGACATCAGATCAGATCCACTTCTTCTTTGCCAAGCTGAACTGCCGCCTTTACAAGAAAGCCAACAAATCCTCAGAGCTGGTATCGGCCAACCGCCTCTTCGGGGAGAAATCTTTGGTGTTTAATGAGACTTACCAGAACATCAGTGAAATCGTTTATGGAGCAAAACTCTGGCCCTTGAACTTCAAAGTGAGTTTGAACTACTCAAATTTTGCTGTTTTGTTTGGTTCCACCCCCCACCTCCAGTCCTCCTGCTTTAGCTGTATCCCTGTTTTTTGCCCAGAGGAAGTCCTCTGCTGTGGGTGTGTGGAACATGGGTGAAGGCAGTAGGAAATCTGGGATGCAGCTCCTCTCGCTTCATCTCACCTTAACCACAGCCACATCCCCGCTTGTCATACCTAAACTTCATTGTTCTCCCCCAGCACATACCCTGTGAACCTGTCTCCTGCAGGAGGGGTACAGAGGTGTTTAAAACCCTTGGTTTAACCTTTTTTTGGTCTCTTCTTCTAGGAGAAGCCAGAACTTTCCAGGCAGATTATTAATGAGTGGGTGGCTAATAAGACAGAGAAGCGCATTACAGAAGTGATCCCAGAAAGTGGTATTGATGATCTCACTGTCTTGGTCCTAGTCAACACCATTTATTTTAAGGTACAGCTAAAAAACTGGAAGAGCAGCACACTTCCCTGGAGGAGACATGGTGCTCATGTTTGTTTTCCCCCTCTCCTTTTTAGGGGCACTGGAAATTGCAGTTCCCAGCTCCAAACACAAAACTGGATACATTTCATAAAGCCAGTGGTGAGACCTGCAAAGTCCCAACTATGTACCAGGAGTCCAAATTCCACTATACATTCATCCCCCAGGACAAAGTCCAGGTGCTGGAGCTGCCTTACAAAGGGGACGATATCACAATGGTGCTGGTCCTGCCCAGTGCTGGGACACCATTGGAGGAGGTGGAGCGAGACCTGACGTCGGAGAAGCTGCAGGGCTGGATAGACTCCATGAAGGAGGTGTCTCTCTTTGTCTACCTCCCTCGCTTCCGCGTTGAGGACAGCTTCAGTGTCAAGGAAAAGCTAAGGAAAATGGGGCTGGAAGATCTCTTCAGTCCGGAAAATGCTAGACTCCCAGGTGAGATGTGGAGATAGGGCAGTGCAGAGTAGAGGTGAGGGGCAGCCATTCTTCCCTAGATGGCAGGGCAGTAGGTGCAGCAGCACATGAGGAACAAGAACATGAAAGCATTTATATGTTGCTGCAGTCAGTGATGGACTCTGGTAAAGTCCCACCATGGACACTCAGCCCTGCTCTGCACTGAGGATATGGCAGTTTAGCAGTCAGTTGCACATGGAGGTTTTTGTTTTAGGGCAGCCATGCTGTCTCGTCTGCCTGATTCCAGGCCATGAAGGATGGGAATGTGTTCTTTCTTGAGCTGCCTCTAAACTCAGAGTTTTACCTTTGTATATTTTTGTATTTCAGGTATCATCGCAGAGGGCCGCACAGATCTGTACGTTTCTGAGGCTTTCCACAAAGCCTTCCTTGAGGTGAGCCTTGTTTTGTGCCGGTGTGTCTTCCTCTTGCTTTTTAAAAACATGAAATGTTAAAGGAAAAAAAATAGCTCTGAACCTACACTGTTCACTTCCTCACCCATCTGGGGCTTTGGAGGGAGGTTGGCCCCTGCTTTTTGTGGAAGAGGAGGGTGAGCCCTCTCCATGCTGCATAATGCCTGTATTTTAATCCCATCTTCTCTCTTGGTTGGCAGGTGAATGAAGAAGGCAGTGAGGCATCAGCTGCTACAGCTGTTACCATCTCTGGCCGTTCTTTCCCTATGAACAGAAAAATCTTCAACGCCAACAGGCCCTTCCTGCTTTTCATCCGGGAAGCTGCCCTCAACACCATCATCTTCATGGGCAGGATAGCTGATCCTTGCTCCTAAAGGGGCTGGTAGGGCCTTGCTTCTCCCTCCTCTGCCTCAGGAAAATGGGAGGTGGGGTATTGCCACAAAGCATGGGCTGCTCCTGGGGTGGTTGGTCTTGCTACTTGGTGCCAGCTGCAGGGAGGGACTGTGTCCAGTTGGGCTGTCCCTGCTCCTCCCTGCCATGTTGGGTGAGGGGGCTCATAGGTCACCTCACCTCACCTGTCCTCCATGGCAAGGAAAGCTGAATTTCATCTGGCACCAGTATTTTCATGGCACCTAAGTCCAGCACTGCTGTCCTTCCTGTGCCCAACCTTCCTCCCTTTCAGGCCTCAAGCTGTAACTCTGATCGCTTGGTTCATTAAAACCTATAGATCTGTATGTAACAGACTGCTCTCTGAATGCACGGTTTACAGTAAGCCACTTCCTAGACTTACTTAAATTCTTCTTTTCCAACAAAAGGGGCCCCACATCGGAGAGGTCAGTGGAACAGCAGCAGCCATAAGGCTTGCGCTGGCTGGGCCACGAACACCCTTCTGCAGCTCCATGTGGGTGGAGGAGCTGCCAAACAGCTGTGCCCTGCTTGCCAGCAGCTCTGGTATATCCTGTGTGCCCAGGTACTAAGAGTCACTAGTGACAGTCTTGCATAGCGAAGGCTTTGAAACTCTTTTTTAATATTAAGACTTCAACTAACAGTTACTATTGCAGTGGTGCCCATGAACCATGACAGTGCCCAGGTGAGGTAACCAGTACCTGTAGCTTTGTTAAAAATAAACTTGCAGGTGAAATGTACTTCTGGAGCTGAGATGTCCTGCTGCCAGGCCACATGTGATCAGACCTCTAGTCTTCTCAGGGTGGCTGTACTGCTGTAGGACCTTTGGCAGGGCTGTCCTGAAGATGCAGAAGATTTCGAAGACTTCTCCATTTTAGACAGTTGTTTCAAACCAATCAGGCAGTGAAAACACAGTTCCTGTCCTCTGTAGGTGATGGAAGTGGTGCGTGCAGACAGTGGGTTGCGCTCCCCAGTGGGCCATTTACTCTGGATTTTGTAGGACCAGCAAAATATCCATCTTTGTAAAGACTTACCTTGGCAGGAATTGCCAGAGCAGCCAAGCAGTGAGAGAGTTAACTTGGATAGGTCAGATCTTAGGTCACTGGGTCTCTAGTTTTGGAAGCTATCAGGGGTTTGACTCTCTTCTTTTCCTAATAGGAAAGTTAGAGCTTGTGTGGAAGTGGTATATGATTGGGACATGGAGAGCCACCTATTCCATTGTCCCACGGGCTATGGCAAACCTTAGAGCTTTAGGGGCTGACATGCTCCCCTGGAACAGTACCTTGGAAAGAAGCTGTGAATGTAACACAGGGCTGGGACCCTGGGAGAAAAGGAGAAGCATTTTGAAAATAACGAAGAGTTCAGAAAGCAGCTTTTCCTCTCCCTGCCCTCCTCTGGCATTTACCACTGTGGCTTTTCTTGCTGGATCCCATCTTCTACCTGTGAACATCACTGAGGGACACACAACCCCCTGTAATCTCTGCCTTTTTCAGTTGTGCTCCAGGCTGTGGAGGTGCACGCTAGTGAGAGAAGAGGGCTGAGGCAGTACCTGGGTCTCCCTAGCATGGCACTGAAACAAAATGCTTCCCCTGCCATAGGCAGCAAGGAAAACATCCAAAACTTGGCCTGCAGCAAGAGCACAAGGCTTGTTCCTCCTGGAACAACTGAAAAGGGCTGAGCCTGCTGAAGAGGTGAGACAAAGCTCATCCAAAAATGACAGAAGCCATCTGAGTTGCCAGGAACAACAGCCTGGCACTGTGCAACCTCTCCCAAGCTGCTCAGCTTAGGACAGTGTGGAGCTGCCCACAGCCGGGACCAGGACCTCCTCTCATGGCATGGAAAATCCATGGGTCAGGACCAGTCAGCTATAAGACACAGACAAGGATTTGAGTATTAAACCATTTAATTCTCAAACCACTCACATGCATAATGTTCTTTTACACAGTGTTAAAAGAAAGAAGAAAATGCAATTTTTTTTTAAATACAAACAGAATTTCAAGTATACATTTATAGAATTTTCCAAGATTCCTACCCAAGTTGCTAAGTATTCATTCACATTGTTCTTAAAGCTGTCTGATGAGAGCGCTTTTTGCTAAATTGCTTTCAATGCAATTGTACAGTCCCCTCTACCTTGGTTTTATTTCCCCTTTTCCCAACTCTGGTTCCCCTGCCACCCCTGCCCACCCCCCTCCAGCAGTGCTGGCTGTCCCTGGACCCAATGGCCATGGAGCTTCTGTCGGCCAGTGCCTGCTGGAAGGGGAATAGGGAAGCAGTCATGGAGGACCAGTTTGGGAACAGCTTGGAAAATCACTGAAGAACAGTCTGATGTCCACAAGTTACAGCAGGCTCACTCTTCAGCCTACTCCAGACTAGTCTGAACACAGACTTTTTTTCTTGAAATAAGGACTGCAACCAAAAATAAAATAAAATAATAAAAAAAGAATAATTAGTACAGCAGGAAATTTCTTAACTGTGAAAAGTAAGTCTTGAGTGTTAGGACACTTGTCCTAAAAAGGTTTGATTTATAGGTCACTAGTTGAAGGTGACAGCACAATTTCTGTTACAAATGGTTACTCTGCAAACCAGCTCAGAACAGAATCAATGTAGGACACACAAACTTGGATTAAAAAAGAAAAAAAAATACTGAACTGACAAGGGTTCCATATCCATGTTATGGAAAAACCCCACAACCCCAGTAACAGCTTTCTCCTGGCTTTGCTGTTCAGCTTAGCTCAGCCCTGGGCTGCCAGCTGGGTTGTAACTGGGTGCAACTTCTGACCTGCTAAAAAACGGGGTTTAAATCTTCTTGACAGGCAAGGGTGGGTTTCTCTTGACAGATTACAAAGTCCCCTGACAGCCACCAGCCCCATCAGTGCTTGGGCACAGCGGGGCTGCTCTGGGCAGCATGGGGGCTATGCCAGCCCGGGGGCTGCCGGAGGTAGAGCTGCCATGCCCAAGGGTCTAGCAATGTTGTTCCCCCTGAGCTGTGGCTGCCCAGGAGCTGCCTGCCTATACAGCTGTGTCCCAAGACAGCCACAGCTGTACTTGTCTGACCAGTTAAAGTGCATTGCTGCAGAAAAGGGTTTGCGCTTTTTTTTTTTTTTTTTTTTTTTTTTTTTTTTTTTTTTTTTT
>NW_024581118.1:116521-194322 GCF_017639235.1 Corvus kubaryi
TTTTTTTTTTTTTTTTTTTTTTTTTTTTTTTTTTTTTTTTTTAAGAGGAACCTATTTAAAGTGCTGTTCTAGTTTGGAAAGGGACTCTGTTTAGAAAAAAAATGGCACCTTTTCACATGAGAGATTTGCTCTCTGTATGTGTGTGTGTGTGTGTATATATATATATATAAAAATTTGCAAAGTCAGATCTGCTGACTAATGAACAGCATATAAAAGTGTTTGTATTTTATCTTATTGCTTTTTTTTTTTACTGCTGCCTGCTGCCTTGGAGGCAGGAGGGAGATGGATTCTCCTTCACCTTTCCCACCATTAACTGATTTCCCAGTGCAGGAATGTGGTCTTACAGCTCTGGCTCAGGGAACAGTTCACTGTCACACAGCACATGGGAGGTGACAAAGCCCCCTGAACTGTCACAGCCCCATGGCTAACCTGCAAAGGGTCACAGTGAGGAACTGAAGGCCAAGAAGGACTCTGGACCCCACGGGGCTCCTGTTGCTCCTGCCAGATGCCATTTTCATAGAGTCACTTTACAGAGCAGACCTGCATTTCTGAAACACAGAGGTAAGGAAAACAAATCTCTTTAAAGTGAAAGCTTTGCTGCTAGAGTGTGTAGTGTGGTAACCTCAGCACTCCAAGAGAGAGAGGTAGTTACTGTCCTGTGATTATGCTGCTGCTTAATGCAACTCCATTTCTGGAGTGATTGATCAAAAAAAAAAAAAAAAAAAGGAAAAAAAATCCCATGCTCTTTTTTAAGTTATCCCAGTTAAATCTTTCTGGTAAAGACATACTTGACTATTTCCTCTAAGAGGCATTTATATTTTAGAAATTGATTGTCAGTTAAGCTTGTTACAAGATGAAATTTGATTAGCAAATTGCTATACAAAGCCACTTCCCTTCTTAACTCTTAAAATTTTCTCCCACTACGCAACTATCTGTGCCCTGTTTGGGGGTCACATCCCATCTGCTCCTGCAGTAGGACAGCATTTCCTGCTCTGAGCAGTTTTAATGGAGAAAAACAAAGTTTTAGAAAGAGCTACTGAAATCATATTCACAGTGTTGTGCAGGAAAACTGGGGTGACAGCAGGGAAACAAGGGGTGCTTTGGGGACAATGGGGCCACAGCTCGTGGGAGCTCCAGCTAGTGTTTAACACACTAGAGGCCTGGGAAAACTGCATTCATTCCCTTCCCTTTTCAGACTAAAGCAGTGCTTTGAATACCTTGCTTCCATTTCCATGAATTAACATCTGATCCAGTCTTCTCATCCTTTGCTAATTCTCCCTGCAAGTGTGGGGCACAAGGTAAGGAATATGTTACTGCAAGAACATAGAGGTGCATGTTTTTCTCCTCCTAATTCAGTTTCTAAAAGACCTTATTCGGAAAAGTCTCCTTTGGTACTCAGGATTGCTCTTGCCTGTCCTAAATGTCAGCCATGTTACCCACCAACACAAAAGAGCCATGCCTTATTTGAATGACAACCCTCCTCTCTTCCTTCCCAATATTCCTCACTGGCACTTGCCCTGTGACAACACAGCCCTGGAAGCTGTCTGGTGTCAGCTTTCTGCCCAGACCAGCGCCTTAGGGGAGCTCAAGGGATTAGTCTTAAGCAAAGAGTATGACAAAATTCTACTCTCAATCCCACCTGGGGTGCCTCCCCCAAAAGCACAACCCTGGCTTAGGAAACCTTCTAACACATGAGAAAAGTGCCTGCATGCCACCTACACCCTCCTTCCCTGCATCTCCAGTAGAGATCCAGGCTGCCCTATAAACAGCCTCTGCAAACAAACATCGACTGAAAGAACCCCCTGGGCTGGGGACAACCACAGTGGGGGTGGGGCTTCCGAAATCCAATCTGTCAGCAGGAGAACTGTATAGTCCACTTCTTGTTAGTGTCACCCACAGCTGCCACCCTCCTCCCACCGGCCTCTTGCAGCCAAGAGTCGTGTTCAGTTACCAATGGACAGGCAAGAAAGGATTCAAGAAAAGCTTCACAGTAATCCAGACAGTTTCTTTAGACATGTAAACTCTCAGAAAATACTCTCGGAGGCACAAACCCCTGTATCAAACCAATGCCCAAGACATGTAGATGTATGAGTGGAGCCCAGGGAAACCTCAAGAAACAGTTTTTAAAACTTGACCAAATGGGGAGCCAATTAATTGGCATAATCAAGTTAAAATTTGTTTCTCTCAGACTAGTTTTGTGACTCCTCCCCCTGCCCTAGATTTAGTAATTTCTATTGGAATTCTAGTGGAAGGCATCCCTGCCCATGGCAGGGGGGTTGGAATAAGATGAGCTTTAAGGTCCCATTCAACCCGACCCATTCCATGATTCTGTGATTTGAGTACCTAATTTCAACTGTATTTTATCCTTTTATACTGCCACTTTCTGTATTTTATGACCAGAAGTAAATTAATCAATTCAACTTCATTTTTCATTTCTCATTAGTTTCACAGTTTCATAGCCAATGGTATTGGGTCTGACTGCAAAGGTGATGGGAAGGTTTAAATAAATAAGCCTCATTGCAGTATAAAAATAATGCAGCCATTTCACCACAGATCTGAGGTGTTAAGAACATTAATAAAAACTAAGCTGAAAGTCTGCAAAAAAATTAATGCACTGATTTTTTTAAGTACTGCCTTAGGTAACTGCAGTAAAATAATCAGAATATGTCAGAATAAACAAGGAATCTACACAGCAGTATTTAAAAATACCTGACTATGTTTCAAAAATATATGATATGAACTAGGAAGCCCAGTAAAGCTGCCCATTTTACACGATAAAACTAAAAAAAAGTAACAAAAATACAGCTTGGTGCAGTCTAATGGAAACAGGAACTTGGAGGCTGCACTCTGCCAGGATGGAGATTTCCCAGCCTTTCTTGACAACCTGATCCAATGCTGTTTGACTGTACTCATGGTGAGATAATGTCTTATCATACCTAACCTGATTTTCCCTTGTATAAGCTGCTGCCTACTGCTGCCCCTCCTTCCACTGCGTGCCTCCAGGAAGGGTCTGGCTCCATCTTCTCTGCACCCTCCCCTGAGCTGTGGAGTTTAAATAGGATAAATGATATAGGTAAAGGAGAAAACACTGAAACAAAAACAAACTTCAGTTCACAACACTTGCTAGAAAACTGAGAAAATGGCACTTTGAAGGCTGGTACTGCCCTTTCCACCCTTCACTTCCCCCCCCCTTTAGTTCCTTCCAGTGGAGTTTCTGAAATACTCACAGCAAATCTGTCCCCACAGGGGACTGACCCCTTTTCCTTCTTTACTATTCACAGCTGCAGCAGGAAAAATACTGGTGCTGCTCAGCTCTCATGTGCCAGGATAGGCATCTTTGGACACCTGTTTCGCAAGGCAGCAGTGTTTCCTGCATGCTCCTGCCCCCATGCAGGTTCCAAACCCAGCATTTCCCTGCCCACAGCATCTACGGCATGCCAGATACACACACTTCTTCCCAGTGATGCTTTGCTGCTGTTCCACCTTTCTACCCATCCCCCTGTGCAGTTCCAGTGCCGCCAGCCCCAGCCATGGCTGAAAACAGATAAGCTCTCTTCTTATTTCAGCTGTCTTCCTCCTCCCTAGAAGAAGCAGAGCTGCTGCCTAGCCTGCGGGACATGTTAGATGTGAATTTGTTCTTAGCACTTGCTAATTCCTTGGAAAGGTAATTATTCCCTGGCACAGAAAATCAGCAAGATCTTTTAACCCATTATTTCTTCCCACTGGTGACAGCAGAACATGAACCTTCACAGAAGTTATTAACAAACCCCCAGCCACTTCTAGACATCAGTAAATAGCAACAGCTCATTTCCTAAATACATCAGTGGCTGGTTTTGTGGCTTCCTCCCCAGCTCCCAGCTGTGCCAGATCAGTCTGATTTGCTGTCTTCTCCCTTTTTATTTCTAGCTTTGCCAGAGTGTCCTTGTTTTATGACAAAACTATAAAGGACCATGAAGAACACCTTCAAAAGGCCCCACCATCCAACTTGACCCAGCAAGTTTCAAATCCTTTCAAGGCTACAACTCCCCAGCAGCACAAGCTCTGAAGTCTTACTTGTATCCATGTTTTTGTCACCAAAGACCTTTCAGATTTCCCACCTAAAAGAAGTTCCTCCTATTTCCAAGAGACATCATTTCACAAGCTGTAATACTTTGGTTTACAACTGGATTAAAATTAAATAAGAATAATGCTAAATGAGTTTATATTGAAACACTTGTTTCTATATATGTATATACAGGTATGTGTGTGTGCACTCCCTAATGACAGCTAGAGGAAGCAAAAGTCATTCTCCAAAGGCTTCTACTCTTCCAACTAGCGTGGTCAACTTTTCCATTGCAACAATTCCCTGTGCATAAAAGCTAATGAAGCACTGGAAGGTGCTGCTGGTGACCAGCTGGACCACACAGACATTCAGGAACAGAAAGACAATAAATTATAAGAAATAGTAGTAACTTGTTCACAGTTGGGATGCGGATAATGTTATGGGAAACCTGAATTGTCTACAGTTCCAGGAGTAAAAAGCCAAAGGTCACTGAAAGTTACAGATACACTGCAGTTAATCCTAAAAGCAAAGATCAGATCTGACACAAAGAAATGGCAGAAACCATGTGGAATTTCTCCCAGCAGCCTAAACTCTGGTACCATCAGATTCAGCAGAAAGCTTTCCAATACCTCCATCAAAATCAGAATTCATCCCGGGGATGCTCTGAGCACTGCCTCCATCTCACAATGGACATTCTCCCAAGTAGGAAGATTGCTTGAAGCCAACTCAATCCTACATCCAAAAGAAAATGCTCCCAGCTCAAACATCACATTCAATCTCTCCTAATTCCCAGCCTCTGTGTTTTCCTGTGTTTGCCAAGCCAAAGGCTTTCAGCAGATGGAAATATTTTAGATGGTAGGACTCTTCAGGTAATTTTATAACCCACTTGAGTGGGTTCCAGGTTAGGAATAACCTAAATTTCCAGTAAGACTAACTGCAGCAAAACTTTGGTCTACTGCATTTTACTGGTTATAAAACAAAACAAAAAAACCCCACAGCAAGTCTACTCCAAACCTACTCTATTCCAAAATGTTCTGGTAAACTTTAGTTTCAAGAAGCAGCCAGTACTGTTTGCATAGTTCTAACTCCTATTTGGTTATATATATATACACACATACATACATACATACATACATATATATATATATATATGTACATACACATATACATATGTATTTAATATTAAAATATCCTTTAAATGACAGTGATTAAAATAAGAATTCTGAGCTCCTCTTTAGGCTCTTTAACTGCAGGTATTAAAACTCTGTGCATGGCTTTCACCTTGTGACAGGAATGATGCTCACCACAATTATTTTGCTATGGCAGTGGTTCCCAGACTTTTCAACTGCAGTTCCAGCCACAGGCTCAGCTCCCAGGGAAAACTCAAAGGCCAGACCTTGGAAAAAAGTCTCCTTGAATTACAGCTTCTTGACTTACAGAATAGTATGGGTTGGAAGGGACCTTTAGAGGTCATCAAGTCCACCTGTCCTGCCGTGAGCAGGGACTTTTCCCATCCCCAAAATATTTCCAGCAGAGCCAGAACAGCATTTGATGTCACTAATCTGCAGAAACATTTGGATGCTGGCACAGCTAAATTGGCAGGCATGTCATGGATCAAAGAGGAGAGTTTGGTAAAGTTTAAATAATTTTAAGTGCTATTTTTTGCTGGTTTTCAAGATGCCTGATCCCACTTATCTTCCAAGCCACCTTCCACCTAAATCAATGGCACCTTTGCAGCTGTCTTCCTATTTATATGTTGGATTCTGCAGGAGAGATTAAGTCAGCAGCAAATAAAAGCTACAACTCTGCTCTTGCAAAGGCCTTGTTAGGGCTGAATCACCCAAAAGTGTCAAGGACTCTGCTCCAAAACCAGAGAGCTTGGAATCACTTCCTGAAATGGGCACCTCACAGTTAAGTGACATTCTTGCTGCAGAGTTGTGGGATGGAAACACAGCCATGGAACTGTCAGAAAATGACAGCAGGACAAGCAGGGAGAGCTGTCCTGTCCATTTATTTCAACCTTGAATTCAGAGAGGGCTGAAATCCTGGCTACATGCCCTCTGCACTGAGCCAGCCCCACGATGCTTTTCAGGAGGGCTACAGCTTGTTCCCAATGTTATTCCAGCTCTGGATAGTTGTCAGAAGGGAACAGGGTCAGTCACTGCTGACCTCTCTGGGTTTAAAAGAGCAGCAGAGACAGAACATGCTTTCTGTTCTTTCTGCCTTTCAGGCACCCAAATTAAAGTTAAATTATACAGATCACAGCTTGAAAATATTGTAGAGAAGATGTAGGAAAGTCCAAGGACTGAACCGGATGGTGGACAATGCTGAGAGGACAAGGAGGGACTGCCCATCTCCACCGGCTGCTCTGGCTCTCACCGGGCTATCCCTGG
Source organism: Corvus kubaryi (assembly GCF_017639235.1). Taxonomy (NCBI): domain Eukaryota; kingdom Metazoa; phylum Chordata; class Aves; order Passeriformes; family Corvidae; genus Corvus; species Corvus kubaryi. Next base: position 122,957 of record NW_024581118.1, read on the forward strand.
ATCTTACTAAGTTAGCTCTAAGCATGTTCTCAGCCTCCTGTAACAAATTCACATTCCATAAAGCCTCTCATTTATCCCCCTCTAGCTGCTGGAAATACAAAGCACAATTTGTTTTCACATCCTCCCATCGCATTTTGGCCTTCTCCCTTTACTAGCTTCACATTAGTCATCCTCCTGAGACGAAGAGGTTTAGCTTTTCTCCAAAGCAGCAACACAGTATTAACACAATTCTTGTTATTTTCACAGCTATTCACAGGGAACCTGGCAGCAACAGGCAACAGCCGTGGCAACTGTCACATCACTTGGCTGAGACTTGGCACCAGGGCTTGCTGCAGGCTTAAGGAGATAACTACAACTCTTCACATTTGGGAGGTGAGTTCTTTGAGAGCAAAGAACTAAGAAATGTGTCCACCTCCAAGAAAGCAAACTGTAAAACCAGAGTGTGTTCTCCCTGTTGCCTGAGGCAAGAAAACAAATGGGTTAGTAAGCCCTAACTCTAAAGCAGACAAAAATGTTACGTACAGAGGTATTAAAACACAAGAGTTCTCTTCACATCCTCCTTAAATCACAGTTGAAATCACAGTTTTGGCAGAAAAAGATGCAGCTAGATGTGGGAATGCAAAGCTATGCCTCAACCCATCACAGAAGCATTTGCACTTGGAAAGTTGGCATCTGATTCTCCACAGCTTTGGCGCAACTGTCAAGAGCCACACCAACACAGAGGCAACAGAACACAGTATCATTCTGTTAGGGAAAGAACCTCTAAGTAAACTACACCACTGCCAGAAAATTCACATGAGGTTTCTCCATACCGTACATGACCTCCGACTCCTTTTTTCTTGAACCTTGGTCTCATCTGCACTCAGGAAGTCAACCACTGAAAGAAATGTTTAATAACAATTCCTTCAGAACTGGTTCCACTGTCTAGTGCGGATGGGCCTGAACTGGTTTCAGCACTGTTCAAGAAATATTAGACATCATGATTCCCACACATACATACACATACATTAAATGTACAGAAACAATATCAAAATGATTCCCACTACCATACCTTATACTGACTCTAGCTACAAGCTATAAACTTCACCTCAGCAAGGCCTGGGCAAGAATATTGGCTCTTTTGCATGCAATCAGAAATGATAATTTATACAGTGGCAACCTCTGCACAAAAAAACCCCCAAAAACGAAAACAAAAGCAAACATAAAGGAGGAAAAAAATAAAAACCTTTCACAAGCTTTGTTTTCAGCCTAGTAAAGTAAGAAGGACCAATTTTATGGTTTTCACTAGGCCACTTGAAGTAGTGAATCAGCAAACAGGATGCACTGTTGGCATCCTGTACTGTTTGGATGCTCCTTCGTTCACAGTATTGATACAGTAAAACAAAAACCTGCTCAAGAAACTCACAGCTATGCCATGGGAACAAAGGCATTCACCATTTTATGTCAGCCCTTCTTCACTACGGTTGCCACCTGTCTCAGAAAAATGTTGCTTGTGTAGCAGTTACTGCACCTTCCCCCTTTTCTTCACAGCAAGCTTAGCAGGGAAACTTTCCCACTGTATTTTTATATAATATATGTATATAAATAATTTTACGTTTTTATAGTTTGGTAGTATTCTTTTAAAATTTCTATTTTAAAACACTTAAAAATCTTTTAAGCAACTAAAGTAACTTTTGATGCTCTCTAGTGTGAACAGGATAAGATTTCAAAGTTTTTAACTATTTTTTTCATTTTTGGTAACTTCAAAAGCTATGACTAAAGCAGCACATCTCCACTCCTCCCCACACCTTGACTGGAACAAAACCTACCTTGGCCCCCCTCTCACCTCATCCTCTGCCACTGCTCTCTGGCAGCCTCACTGTTTTGGTACCATGCTGTTTGAACTTTGTCAGGAAACCTGACGGAGCTGGTTGTTTGGGTGCCAAATCACTCCTTGTGTGATGGATGCCCTTGACAGGAGAGGAGGAAGAAGGGACAGAAGGAAAATGGAGGTGAAATATCAGTTTTCCTGTTTGAAATGGTCAGTGAAATGGTACTTTGCAGGTGCCCAGCTCAGAACACCTGCAAAGGTTCCTCTTGTAGGAGCACATCCCTGTTACACATGATACTGGCACCGAGCCCTTCCCCACACACAAAAACACATCAGAGCCACACCTCTTTTTGAGAGAGAGATGGGAGGAACAGTGAGACCGCTCACACATAAAAAAGTCTACAAAGCAAGGCAAGAATATATTGCCCTTCTCCAAATTATTCCCTCCAAAGGGGCAGGAAAATGATCCCGAGTACCAACTGGCAGATAGAGAAAGCAAGGGCTGGAGACATTTCCATGTGCCCAAAACTGCAGTCAGACTGCAGGTCAAGCTTTATTGTCACTTGGTCAGTCTCCTGCCTGCTAAGCCCCCGCTCATCCAGCTTTCTTGCTGAAGCAAGATGAAGTGTATTTCTTTCCCAATGTCTCCTTGTTCCTCCCATCACCTTAAGGTTCAGAACTTCACCCTTCCTTATCATATACACATTATACATCCTCAAGAGAACTCCTTCACCAAACCTGATATGCACAACCTGTCATTCATTCCACCTCTCCATCATGGACAACTTGGCATCAGAACTAGAGAAAACTCTTAAAATATTGCATATTTTTTAAAGAAAAGATGTCAGGATATTTGCACTTATCTACCTGTCCCATGCTTTTCTGGTTATGAACCACGTAAGCCCGTGCAAACACCTACAATACACACGCAGGCATGTCTCTCCAGGTTTGCTAAACTTGCTCTAAACATCAGAGCTACTCAGAATACAAAAATGTTAAGTCCATGCAAGGGGACAGAGTTGTGATTGCTCTAGGAACACTTATCTTTTAAGTCTCCTGAACTGTTATAAGGAAATAGAATAGGGTTCTCTTTTTGCATTTCGTTGATAAAAAAGTTATCAAACTAGTTTGTAGAAACAGGTTTAAAAGCAACCACCTGCGATTGCTCGGCTGTGACAACAGCATTGCAGTATTTCCATATCCTGTATTGCTGTTCTAAAAGATCAAGTCGAGGGGGGAGCAGGGGTGAAGGAGGACTTTGGTAGCCAGCCTCTAACTCTGCAATTCAGCCACTCCAGAAAATCTCTTCCTAACCCTCGGTAACACCTGAAGCACAGCAGTGCTCCAGCCAGGACATCAGAATGCTCTGAGCTCTCCAGAGCAGAGCACCAGCAGAGGACAACCTCCTCTGGAAGACCCCTCCAGCCCTTCTCCCAATGCATCAGAGTCTCAAGCAAACCTCACAGCTGCTAAATTCCACTCTCAGTAGCTGAAGTGCTTCCTTCACATTTTGCTGACCTCTGGAATACCACTTTGTAGCTGTGCCCACTTTAACAAGGGGCACCAGGGCTGCATGCCTGGAACAGGCAAGCCCAAAGCCCTAAAATAACAGTTTAAATAAAAATGTAAAGAGACACACCAAAAATAAGACAGGGATAAATACGCTCGGGCAAGGCAGGTTCCACCAGGACAGTCTATTTGTTTTCTTTACTGTAGCAACTACTTGGGGAAGGGAGAAAGGCAACAGCCCCCTGCCCCTGCTCTCCCCTTGAGTGGGAGCAGTGGATATGGCTCTGTGGCTGAACCCGGCACTGCCGGCGGGACGCCCTGCTGGGCCACAGCGCTGTCCAGAAATACAAATGACTGCTTGTCCCAGATCACTACAGAACAGTAAAAAAATTTAAAATCCTGTCAATCCCTGAATAAGAAGCTGATAGACACAGTTGTTCTGTTTTTCTCCAAGAGGAGGAGGAATAAGGGAGAAAAACATTTAACACTCTATGGGTGTGTGTGTGGGTGTGTGAGAGGAAGAGAGAGATAGAGAGAGAAAGATTTTTCTATTTTGGCAACATCTTGGGAGCTTCTTTCTGTTCAGTGGTGGCATTGCACTAATTACAGTACCAGCCTGCCAGGTTGGTGCTGACTCTTTAGAGCCAAGAATGGGGAAGACGGTCCTTTCTCCCGGGACTCCACAGCCACATTTCAATCTGGCCCAGTTGTGGACACAGATCCCTGTGCCGTCTCCCCCACTGCCACAGCCTCCTCCTGTGGAGGAGATTCCTCCTCTGCCTGCCCCCGGGATGTGACAGTCGTCTCAGGGGAGATGCTGTGGGGCCCCTCCAGGGGCAAACAGCCAGGGTGGTTCTTGCGAAAGTGCTGGTTGAGGATGGCCTGGAAAGGGAAGCTTTTCCCGCACACATGGCAGTGGAAGGGCTTGTTGCCCGTGTGCTTGCGGATGTGATATTCCAGCTGATCCTTGCGGGTGTACTTCTTCCCACACATGCGGCAGACAAAAGGTGTGATGCCCATGTGGAGCCGCATGTGCCGGTCCAGGCTACCCTTCTGGTTGAAGGATTTGGCGCAGTAAATACATGTGAGCCGTGGGTTGTAGCGGAACCAGCGCTCTGAAACCTCCTGCTCCCGCAGATATTCCACATAACCGCTCACTCCAAGCATGGCTGATTCCTCCCCCTGCCAAAGAAATAGCATAGATTTAAAAACCAAGCAACCTAAAACAAGTTGCAGAGAGGATCAGGCCCAGGTTCAGACAGTAAAACGTGCCAAACCTCGAAATCAGCAGCACTAATGTCTGCAGCCTCAAGCACACATTTAAGTGCTTAACTGAAGACAAACGTTGAAGACAAACGAGCAATCAATTAGAAACCACTACTGCAGAGGCCCCTTCTGCCAAGCCATTCCCTGGATCTGGCGGAAAAAAAGACAGCCCTTGACACAAGGGCGCTTGGCCACTGTCTTAGGTTACAATGTAAGATGTAACCAAAAGTATGATATCACCATCTTCATAAACTGTTAAAAACAGGTGGGGCAGTGTTCTTTATCTCTTCCATGACACATCCCTGATAACTCCCTCCTTCTGTTAATGGGCCATCAAGTCTCACTGCCTGACTCATAAAATTACATCATCCCATTGTGAGATGTTCTGCCCAGAGGGAGGAACCAAGCATTCCTACCTGGATATAATCTGAGGTTTGGAACACCACAGGCAGCCTTGCCTACTGAATCCCCAGAGTACAAGAGCTCCTTAACCACCGCTGGACCTTCAGAGGAAGACCAGACCCTTCTACAGGAAGACCGCTTCAACAGAAGCACATCTATCACTTCAGGAAGACCGCAGCCACCATTTAATCGGACTGCTACCACCACCCTGACCGACAGGGTGTATCCTGACTCTGTCAGTTTAAGCCAGTGTTTCTGTATTATTGCCTTTATCTTAGTTTTCCTATTAAATCGTAATTCTGACTTGGGATCTCCCACTGATTTGCTTTCAAACTAGTACCAATTCAGTTGTGGATCACGTGTCAACACTTGTTACTTTTTTTAAAATTTGTGCCAGTTTTATTAAAACACTTGAGTGTATCACCTTCTGTATTCCTTACTAAGAGTCAAAAAAAAGAAGCCAATTGATGAGCTTGCAGTAAAACAAAGGGGGAGCAAACCACAAATTGTATCTGAAAGTTCAGGTGTCATTTTACACAGGTTTTTATTCAGGTGAATAAATGAATAAAATGAACTTAGGGTTCATTTTATAAGGTGTCACATTTGCCTGCCTGGCTGTGTAACCCATCCCAGCCCAGTGGCATCGCAGGCAAGGATGCGCCTGACCCAGCTCGCACAGCAAGGACTCCTCCGTATTTTCTGAAGCCACACAGACAAACAGCCAAGGACAACCTGAACCACAAGCCTGGTCTCAGGACAGACGCTTCTGGCCATCACATTCAGATTGAGCAGAAACAGACCAACACCAGAATGCTTCTGTGCTGGAAATGCACTGTTTACTCTCCCAGTGCTGCTTCCCAGTGGCGCCAAATGTGGAGAAGCAAACCAGTGTAACAGCAGGAGGGTATCTCCTCCACCAGCCAGGGCTCTGCAGGCATGAGCAGCAGTGTACCTGTCCCAGGTGCTGCTGAATCCAGCTGTACAGGCATAGGGAAGCTGCTCAGGACTAAAGGAGATACACAAAGCTCTGGTTCTTCCTTTCCACTCTACCATTGCCATTGGGCAGGGATCACAGGCAGGCTATTTTACTATGTATATGGCAATGCCAGGAGAATTGAAGGTGATGATACTTCCCCATGGTGTGTAAAGCCTAAGGTTTCATGTTTGGGGCTGTCTCACAATGAAGAAATAAGAGCAGCTTTTCTGTAGGCAGAGCTAAAATTGCTTAATAAGCCACATTTCCCCTAGAGGGTTGGTTTGACCTGAAATTTTCTCAGTGTCTTCTGAGGACACAAAACAAAGCTTTGCAAAACAGGAACAAAAAGGTATCTGTTGTTTTATGGAAGCGTCTAACAAAGTCAGCAGACAGCAATCACAGTTTTTTCCCCCTTGCTTCACTTGGTCTTACTCAAGGGCAAAGCAGCCTAGTATCTCCTTACCCACTTCCAGCCAAGTCCTTTGCTTATGCACTAACACATTCCCTACCTGTCAGGCTCACAAGAGTCCTTCTGCACTGTGTTGGCTGACACACTTGCACTACAGTGGCACTGTGACACTAACTGGATGCAACAAAATTAGACCAAAATGATAAGGCCCAGGTATTATTGCCGTGTCCCACTTTGCTGCACTCTACAGCCCACTGCCCTCCCACTTCTGTGCATCTCTCCCTCCTACCCCAAAACTGTGCCCAAGGAAGCAGAGAATTCAGAGCTCCTTTATGTTGCAAATTCTGCTGTGCAACACAGTCACTTGGAGAAGAGACAGAGACCTCTGTAAAAATCCACAGCTCTTTGACACTCCACCCAGAAAGGTTTATTTGTGTAGTGCCTGGAGGGCTTTTGGGAATGGTTTTGGTACCAGCATAGAAAGGTTCAGCTGTTGTCACCTGTCTTCCACAGAAGCCAAGCCACACCTCCTCCCTCTGCTCAGGCATTTGCTGCCAGTGTTTGAGGGCAGATCCAGCTCTGCAGGCAAATGGGGTTTCTCCTCAGGAGTTGGTGGCCTGCCCAAAATAAGGGTGGATATTTATGCCCTCAAACAACAAGAGAAACTCCTTGTGTTTTCCAGGTACCTGACCAAAATCCCAAATAACAGACAGAATCAGTTATAAATCGTACATGGCCAGCACATGTTCTCCTGTGAGCAAGTAAATCCCTTGCCAAAGTAAAAAGTCCTTGTACCACACTCATTATTGCTTGCAAATATAAAATATGACACACTTCATCACAACACAGTCTCCTTCACCTTCAAGCCAACATTTACTCGCAAACTTCTTGATCTGCCTACCTGGGAACTGGGCTGCTTGGGCTCATCCATCCGCCCGGGAGACTCGCTTTTTGATCTGTACCGCTCAGTCACAGCAACCATGCTGCCAGAAGGACTAAATCTGTGGGGTGGGGGAAGAGTGTAAATGAAATTTTTAATGGGCATCAGGTCACTACAGTGTTTAGAACAAGTGATGAGCAATAGAGGCACCTGTATAGCATCTTTTCATCCTCATCAGCTAACACACTGGAGGTGGAACAGTGCAAGTATAATGGAAAAACCAAATCATACCGGTCTATGGTTTCAGTCTAAACATCTGAAAAATAAAACCAAGTTATCTGGCTTCCAGTTCAGCAACAGAGTGGGGTTGCTATCATGAGTAAACCAATATGGGCCTGGTGACTCAGGAACTGTACAGTAGGACAGAAACCATTTCTCAGAGGACACCTCTCCTCCAACACCCACACCCTCCTCCTCCATTCCCAGTGTGAAACACAAGGGATGTGATGGACTGCAGGTGGGAAACAGAGCATACAGACTGCAGTGCAAAAAGAGATATGGAAGTAGGAAAGCATCGCTCTCCAAGGGCCAGCTCAAGATTGTTCCCACTGATTGATTTATTAAGTGACAAGTGACAGAATATCCACTGCTTCCAGGTAGCTGTTTCCCCATGGGATTGAGCTAGAAGAGAGGCAGATGTGAAGGGAAATCCCAGAATTAAAACCCCTCAAATACAACAGACCTGCCCTTTATCAAATCCATTCTCTGGCCTGAGCCTAGGGCAAGAAAGCAAATGCTGGAGGGGAAGGAGATGGATGGAGAATCCAAACACAGCAGATTTCACCACTCATTTTCAACAAAGGCTTTCTGCTCTCTCATATAAATCAAAACAACAGTGGAGGCCACTGGGTTCCCACTTCAACTCTCTCAGAAGACGTAAACCCAGGGCCCACTGCTGTCGTGGGCCACTGGGAAGACCTTGCCCTAGAGCTGGTGTCTGGCTTGTTTCTCAGCCAGAACCATCCCCAGATTTTCAGGCCAGAAGGCACCAGTGCAGTGGCACTTTGTGTAACACATATTGTATATGACCTAATTAATCCGAATGCAGAGTCTGGTATCTACTGAGGCTGAACTGAACATCTTCTTTAAACAAAAATCCCACCTCAGCTGAAACACCGAGAGGTAGAGATCCAACCTCTAAGAGCTAGTAAGTAATTTCCCACTGGAGAGCCTGGTCTGATCACTACCCAGCCAAAACAGTATTACCCAAACTGGATACACTTCCTAACACCAGGTAAAAACCCTTGGGCTCTTACGCTTAAGATGGCCACAGGAAACAGAAAAAGGAAATGTTCCAAAGTGACTGACCCAGCCAAGTCACAATCTTGCAAAACTTCCTCTTACAGCAAAGGTGAGTAATTAGGTTAAAGAAAACTCACCTGTCAATCTCACTGCTGGTTGGCCTGACCACTTTGGTTCCAGAGGACCCTAAGGCAAAAGCCTCCTGACCCAGCGATCCATGGCCCGTAGTGTCGATTACCATGGCAGTGACCTCCTCAGCGCTGCTCCCATCTTCTCCTGAGGGCTGGTGCTCTGTCCCCAGCCACTCCTCCAGGTTTTCTGTCTTAATGCGCACTCCTCCCAGCACCCGCATGTCCTCGTCGTTCCGTGCCCCGCGCTCTCCCATTCCCGTCTCAACGTACCACTGTCCTGCTCTGTTAATCCGCAGGATGGGCTCCCTGCCTTCCACATCTGAACTCTGCTCGATTATCTGGGGGCTGGTGGACTCCTCAGGTGGGCTGAGCTCCCGAATATCCAGCACTGTGCTAACCTGGCCCAGGCGACTCCCCTTGGGGGTGTTGTGACGTGGGCTCAGGGAACGGTTTAGATTTGGCGTCACCCGGTGAGACTCGGGTGGTCTCTCCTGATGCTTTGTCCTGGTCTGGCTCAATTCCACTTCCACCTCCGCCACATTAATTTTGAAATGAATCCCCTCAAGGATCTGTGTGCATTTGTCTATGATGTGCTGCATCTGCAAGAAACTGGCAGCTGTCAGGTAACTGATGATGTCAGCCAGCTGCAGACATATCCTGCCAGTGTAGCAGAAGGAGAGGAGCTGCTCAAAAACAGAAGGGTTCTTGATGACAGAGATGGACACGGTGCTCATCTCATTCAGGGACATGTGGTCACGGAAGTAGGGCGAGCTGGCAGCCAGCACCACCTTGTGCGCACGGAAAGCCTGGCCCTGCACATTGACCACGATGTCACACAGCCGACCCTGCATGCGCAGCTGGTTCAGGTGGCTCAGGACAGAGTTACTGAAGTCAGGAATCTCCAGCTGAATGTTCCCACTCTTCTCCATGGCTGTCCCAGCTGCAAGTGCACGACTCTAGTGGAAAAGAGGGAAAAGATCCCATCATTAGCAGAGCAAATCATTTGAATTTAGAACATTTTTCACCTTCTTCCACATAGTTTGAAACACTGGAGTTTTTAGAGACCTTCCTCACCCACTGAATTGCCACACACCTGGCAGCAGCTCTGTCACAAATGAGTTCGTTTGAGACCACTTAAAAAAGCATCAAAAAAGCTCTCTGATCTCTCCATGCTATGCATCCCCCTACATAAGAGTTCTGCTAAACCAGTCCCGGGCAGATCTCCATTCCCTGTGGCTTCAGCATGCAAAACACTTTGTTCTGCCAGCCTCAATAAAAGCGCATCTACATGTAAAAAGAACATTAAAAATGGCACAGGTACTAAAAATAGGCACCTGATTGCATAATGGATTAAAATACTCACCACTTATACCTTCTAAGCACTCTGAAAAGGGAAAGTACTAAGGAAAGCTCGTTTGTAAAACAGGAACTGAGAAGGAGACACCAGGACTTAAATCCTCCTGAGACTTTTGAAAAATTGGCCAGCACACATTTGACCTGAAGGCATCCTAAGTGCCTTGTTAACCTGAGATATCCATCATATATGGCACTTCTGACATGTGCCAGAAAATATATAACAGGAAGGTGAAAAAAAAAGCTGCAACCCAGGAGAGCTCAGAGGGCTCAATCAGGATCACTTTTGTAGGGTCCCAAGAGAAATCACTTTGGTCATCACTAAGTTCCCATCCTGGCCATACCCTAAGTCAGTAAATCCTGGACTCTTTCCCAAGTAGAATAATAATGGGACTGTTCCACTTGGGCTACGATTCACAACAGTGCCGCTCTGCTCGGGTTGCAGTCCAGGTAAATGGTTTACCCAGGCTATACGTGGCTCATCCCTTGTTTCCCACCTTGGCTGGGATGTTCCTTGTTGTTCCCACCTCTACCACACAAGAGCTCCTGCTAGGCTCAGGGAGCACCTCACGGCCCAGCTGGTGCAGTCGGGGGATCCTTCACCACTCAGCCGAATCCACCAAGGCTTATCAGGAGACTCTGAGATCTCAGAGCAAGGCTGGGGAGGGGGGCTGGGGGACGCACCACCACATCACCACATTTCATTTTGGCAAAGTTTGAAAAGAAGCCCTGACCATATATGGTAAAAATTTGGAATGAACGAAAGTTAGATGTAAACCCATCCAAAAAGGAAAAAAAAAAGGAAAGTAAATAAGCCTGTTAAAGTCCATTGATGGAATGAGCAGCTTCCAAGCTGGATAGCATCTGAAGTGTGGATTAAGCAGAGTCCTGCAGATGTCAAAACCATTTCAGGAAGGCTGGGAATGCCAAGGCTCACAGTGCCGACTCTGAGGAATCTCTGAATCGAAGGGATTGGCACTCAGAAGAGCATGTGTGCTTTTCGAAGACTTTTTATTTGGAATTTATGAACATTGCAGCATAGCACATACTCCATATGCCCAAGCAGGCTTTGTGCAAACTTGGCAAACTCAGTTACTATACATGAAGCTGCAGGACAGCCTGTCAATCTTGTGGAGTTGTGCCATGAGATTTCTAAGTGGTGGGATGGCTGCGTGTCCCTGGGGAAGTCAGATTGGAGTGCACAAAGCTTCACAAGGTGCAGCTGAACAGTGCCAGGTCTTAAGGCTTCTTCTCTCCTCCCCTGTTACAGAATCCCAGAATGGTTTGGGTTGGAAGTGACCTTAAAGCCCATCCCATTCCACCCCCTGCCATGGGCAGGGACACCTTCCACTATCCCAGTTTGTTCCAAGCCCCGTCCAACCTGGCCTTGGACACTTCCAGGGATCCAGGGGCAGCCACAGCTTCTCTGGGCACCCTGTGCCAGGACCTCACCACCCTCACAGGTAACAATTTCTTCCCAATATCCAATCTGAACCTATTCTCTGGCAGTGGGAAGCCATTTCCCCCTCAGACCTGTCACTCCATCCCTTGTAAAAAGTCTCTCTCTATGTTTCCTGTAGGCTCCCTTCAGGCACTGGAAGGCGACAATTAGGTCACCCTGAAGCTTCTCTTCTCCAGGCTGAACAGCCCAAATTCTCTCAGCCTTTCCTCACAACAGAGCTGCTCCATCTCTCTGATCATCTTGGTGCCTTCTCTGGAGTCGCTCCAACAGCTCCATGTCCTTCCCTATCTTTAGGAGAAAGCAACAAACCCCACAAAAATCAGGGAACCACAGTGCACAGGTCTGTGCCAACACAGATGGGAGTAGAACATCAACTGCATAGAACAAGGGGAAATAGAAAACCCGACATCTTACCTGGAGTGCTGCGAGTTACATGCAGTGGGAAGGAAATGGGGGTGCTGCCTTATTTTTTTCCCTCTGATGCAGTAAGAAGGTCTGAAAACTTGTTGCCCCCTTCCCCTTTAGGAGGTAAAAAGAAAGAAAAAATGAAACGCCAAGGAATTGCGTTCTCCCAAGCATTGTTGTGAACATCAAGCTTTGTCATTCTTGGTTTTGCTGGAGGATCTAGCAGCAGGATTAGCTCACTACCTTCCCAAAACACCTTTTCCTAAAGCAATAAGCCTCAGAGCACGCTCTCAAGGAAGGCAAGGGTGAAACACCCCTGCCAAGGCCATGAGCACCCAGGGAGGCAAGAGGGAAGCAGCGGTTGAGCTTGGGATATACAGAAAGAGAAGGGAAAAAACAATCATCAGACCTTAACTGCTGAGCATGGCTGGGTACAGCTGTGGTCAGAAGGCAGCTGCTCCCCAGGGAGCCCAACAAATTATCTGTGAGCTCCTGCTCCGAAGACAGGGAAAATCCATTTACTCTTTATGACCCACAGAGCTCTGCTCACCTCAGTGTCAAGGAACCTGCGTGTTACGATCCCCTCAGAGGCTGGGGAGAGGGAATCTGTCTTTTGGTTCAAACTACCCTGTCAGAGGCTGATTTCTGCCCCTCTGAGTAATGGAACCTCTCATCAGCTTCTGCACTCAGCCACAGGGCAATGACATTCTGATTTCTCTCTCCTCTGGGAAGTCTGTCACCTCCACCCACCTTTACCTGCAGGCTGAGCTGAGTCAGCACAGGGCACACACTGAGACAATGCCGTTTTTAATGCAATTTGAAGTGACACCAGCTGAGACTTGGACTTTACTTATCTCAGCAAATGCCTTCCAGCCTGTGAGGTAGCTACTGGGAGTGGGTGGAATTCTTGATCCATCAGGTAAGAAGCAGAGACAGATCACCCAGCAGATAATGTCACCCTGGGAGCTGCACTGAAAACCCTCAGCTTTTGGGTTGAGATTTACCGTGACTGGTCAACTTCACGGAATATCCTGAGCTGGAAGGGACCCAAAAGGACCACTGAGTCCAACTCCTGGCCCTGCACAGACACCCCAACAATCCCACCCTGTGCCTGAGAGCACTGTCGAAACGCTCCTGGAGCTCTGGCAGCCTTGGGGCCAAGACTGTTCCCTGGGGAGCCTGGTCAGTGCTCGACCACCCTCTGGGGGAAGAACCTTTTCCTGATATCCAGAGTAAACCTCCCCTGACACAGCTCCAGCCGTTCCCTGGGTCCTGTCCCTGGTGTCAGAGAGAGCTACTTAGAATCCCAGAATGGTTTAGGTTGGAAGGGACCTTAAAGTCCATCCCGTTCCACCCCCTGCCATGGGCAGGAACACCTTCCACTATCCCAGGTTGCTCCAAGTCCCGTCCAACCTGGCCTGCAGGTAAAGGTGGGTGGAGGTGACAGACTTCCCAGAGAAGAGAGGAATCAGGATGTCATTGCCCTGTGGCTGAGGTGCAGAAGCTGATCCAAGAGATCCAGGAGCAGCCACAGCTTCTCTGGGCAACCTGTGCCAGGACCTCACCATCCTCACAGGTAACAATTTCTTCCCAATAAACCTACTTGGCTACTTGCACATTACAACGGGACTGCCAACAACTATAAAACCAAATGTAACTCTAAACTGGGACCAGCCGCGGTAGCTTCTCGCCCGTCCCCGCCCCGCCCGCAGGACCCAGTTCACAGATCCCGGTGTCTCCCCGCCTCATCGCTCCCGGACCCTCGTGCCGCGGGGCCCGCGGCTCGTTCTGACCCGTGACAGCCGCGCCGGGTCCCCAGACGAGGGGTGCGCGGGGCGGGCGGGGCAAATCTCCCCCAGCCCCCGCCCCTCCCACCCTTGGCCCCGCAAGGCGGAGGCCGCGCTCCCGCCCCTCCGCGTCCCCGGGGCCCCGGGCTGCCCCGCCCGCCCCTCCCGGCCCGGCCTCACCTGCCGGGGGTGGGAAGAGCCCGCAGCGCCGGCCCGGAAACGAAACGCGCCAGCGCGGGCCGCGCCCCGGAAGGAAACGCTGTGAGGGCCCCCCCCCCCCCCACCCGTGTACCCCCGCCCCGGTGGGTGTGGCCGCGTCCGCACCACGTGACCTGTGCTATATAACGGACGCGCAGAGAGGCGTCTCTCCTTTTTGATCGCGGCGGTATTGAGAGGTGGGTGTCCTCTGCGCGGTCCCGCCGGTGAGTGGGGGGCAATTCCCCGCCCGGGGTCCGGTGGTACCGCTCCAGGGGATGGCCCGGGGGCCCCACGGGTGTGGGTGGGTCGCCGATGGTAGGTGGCGAGGGAGGATTGAAGTGGATTGCGCGCCCGGGCCCGGGCCCGGGCCCGGTCCGCGGCCTAGACCGCCGGGGGTTCTACCTCATGGCGGCCTTGGGGATGTGTGAGGAGGGTCCCATAGAGCCCCACACGAGTTTGAGAGGGTAACGGCCCGGGTTAATACTTCAGGCGTTAAGTTACGGGGTCTTGCCTACTAGCGTGTTACGCGTAAGATGTGGTCGTGGAATATGGCGAGGTCACGTGCCCGCGGTGGCTACAACCAATAGGTCTTGGTTTTTGTAGGTTTGGATTTTTTTAACTGCACTGGGCTTTAAGGAGGTTGTTTTTGCAGCTAAATGGGAAACGTTGTGTGAAATGCAGTAGTAGCGTTATGGAAGGAGTAAGGATCCCTGAACAGCTGGGATGTGCATACAGTGTAGAAAGGTTAAGGATTGCCTTCACATTCCAAGGTTGTCAGGCTTTGAGAAGCACTTGGACCGGACCGTGCTCTCAGGCACGCGTGGTGACTCTTGGCCATAGTCCTGTACAAGTGTAAGAGTTGGACTCCGTGGTCCTTGTGGGTCTTAACTCAGCACGTTTAAAGAGAAATGGCTCACTTCCATATGCTCTGCACATGATGAAAACTATGTTGGTAGGGACATCTGAGAGGGTGATGAATGCCAACATATCTGAGCTGGGCTTGGAATACTTATGGTGGCCTGTCCAGGGTGGCTGAGACACCACGTGGGCCTTTCTAAGCAGCCAAAGTTCATGCCTGCCCGGCTGACACGGTAATTATACACCAGAATCGAAGCTGTAGAAAACAAAGTAGTTTAGTGATCATGTCCTGCTTAAAAATACATAATAGCAATTACTTTTTGTGGCCTCATTTCTTCAAAGAGCCGAAATCTAGGTTGCATCAGGGAAGAGCTTAATAGTCAAAGTATTTTGGATGTTGCTTGGATTTTTCACAGTAATATTTGTAAATATCACATCCTTTTTGGAATGTGCTAATATGCTTTCTTGTTTTCAGTTCAACATGTATCAGCTACACTCTTCCTTCTTGTGGCTTCAGTACAGGTAAATGTTGCTCCTGAAATACAGAGTTTAAATTAACAAATGTTGAATTTGTGTACACCAACTGGACTGGAGTACTATTGTATCAGGGAGTTACAGGATCAGAAGTTGTAATTCAGGCATTCCCTGTAGTATTTGTCCTGGAGAGTGTTTATAAGGCTCCTGTTGTTTATGAACCACTGCTCATCCTGCAACCAGACTGCAAGAGTACCCCCAGATTCCTTTTTTCCTTCATTACTGCTGTTTCTTTGGTCACAGCAATAATGTTTTGGAAAAACTTCCTGAAGTATGTTGCAGAAAATGTGTAACTATGGGGATTGATGTTAAGTAAATCCCAAAGCCTATGATGGTTTCAGTGTAAGAGTAGTGGACAGAAGTGATTTCTGAAAACTCCATGCTGAGGCTTTCTAATGTGCTTAGTGTGATTGCCAGAGAAGCTCTCTAGTTCTGCAAAAATCTCCCAACTCTTTTATCTCTTCCAGATCTGCCCCCAAATGTGGAGACTTGATATTACTTCTTCCCAAGGTAAAAAAAAAAGTGATTCTTGAAAATCGAACATAAAAGGTGCTTACCATTTGTCTAAACAGCATCTTCTGCTCTGATAATATCAGAAAGCAGCTTAATTCTTTAAACAAAGCTATCCCTCTGGTGCCACAGTGATGACACTTATTTGCTACTCTTGACCAAGGGAGTGATGAGTACTTTAACCACCATAACAGTTTTCTGAGGCACAACAACTTAGAATTCCCCTTGATGCTTTGACTGCTGAATATACTATTCACAAGTTTTTTTTTCTTCCAGGATTTGAATCTTGCACTTGAGAGATATGCAGAAGGAGCATCACCTGGTAAGAAATATGTACTTTATGTAGAGGTTTATTCCACAGAGCTGTTGAAACACTGCAGTAGGAAGGATGGGATGTGTTTTACGATTAATTTCCACTAAGACCAGAAACAATTTATACTTGCTAGTATTCAAACTTTTAAATATTTTTTTTTATTATTGGGAAAATTTACTTGCCAAAGCAGTCACAAGAGGCAATTGCTTGGTACTATGATTCCAAAGCGGATACAGTGATGATGGCATAGTTCAGCAGAATATCCTGTGATGAACACTTCTGTCCTTCGCCCCTATCTGATGTATCTGGCTTTTGTGGTCTCTCAGTAGGAGACTTGTGGGCTTGGCCACAAAGGCTGAAGGGATCTGATTCTGTTTTCTATTGTTGCAGGCACTGGGAGATTAAGCTACAAGCTGATACGAGGTAAATACTGCACTGCTGGCATCTGTGAAAACTCCATTTCATCCCTGCTGTCTGAAAAGGCTGCTGTGTGATGACTGCATAGTTCAGCAGATGACTCGTGGTGATCACAGTTACTGTCTTTTGCCTCCTGTCTGATGCAGCCTCCTGTAGCTTAGGCTACTTCAAACAAATCATATGGGAAGCTGAAGGTGAAACACTTTCTTTTGCTCCATGAATGCGTTTTGAAAATTTATCTCAGAAGACCAGTAAGTGGGTTAAACATAAAAAATTTAGTAGGATGAATAGAAAGAGAGTAGGATATAGTTGTGAAGTCAAACACAAAATATAGCAGAATAAGGTTAATTAGGTGTTAGTGCTCCAGGTTCTAAAAGCGTTTTGTTGCTTTGCAGGCTGTTGTGGACAGAGGAGCCCCATTCCTTTTGTGTGAAAAACTATTTCACCTGTTACTGATGTTGGTGAAGACAAGGCCTTCCTAATTGAAGGTAACTAATAAACCTTTAAAGATGGATGCTACTTTTGTCTGTGGTGCATTTGTGTTTGGGAGTTTGCTTTTGGAGATGTTTGTGAATTAATTTTGTTTTTGGAAAGTGTGAGGCAAATATAAGTACTGTAAGTGTGCCTTCAGGGTCCTGTGTTTCATGATAAGAGCATGAAATAATTGTAGTGTTAAGGATCTCTGGAATTTTCCTGTTAAAACTAAATGGTGAATGCGGCAGTACTGTGAATTTGGTGTCTGAAACTTTGTGCAACCAAGTTGTGCATCAGCTCACATTACTGAACTCTGCAACTGTGAGGTTTGCTCCTTCGTGCAATTTCAGCATGCTCTGGAGTTGGAGAATGAACATCTCACAGTATTAAAGAGTGCTGGGAAATGGCTTTACACCCTGCCTTCAGAAGGGGATGGGAGTGTTGCAGCCTACTGTAAATGATGTTGAATCAGGTCTCTGATCCCCATGAGGATAAAACTTGACCAAACTGATACAGTATTTTACTGGAACTGTTCTTATGCTGTAACTTCCTGCTGGACCCTGCGTAATAGCAAATTTTTCTTTGCAGGCTTCCAAATATTTCTCATTGTAAGGTAAGTACTTGTTTAGCTTCCCAAGTATTAGGATTTCAACGGATGCCCGTAAATTAAGTATTTAACTGCTTGTCACCTAGGGGCAAAAGGGGCCCATTGGCTGTGGCTTGCATTTCAGCCAAAACAGGAGGATGTTTTAAAGGGGGTCTGCTGGCTGGAGCCCAGTCTTGACAGGTGTGTACTAAACTCTTCACTGTGAGCTCTTGAATTGGCTCTGATAACACTAATTGAGTATTTGCTCTCTTGCCCATAGCAGCCTAGCCCTATAGCA
This sequence comes from Corvus kubaryi, assembly GCF_017639235.1. Classification (NCBI taxonomy): domain Eukaryota; kingdom Metazoa; phylum Chordata; class Aves; order Passeriformes; family Corvidae; genus Corvus; species Corvus kubaryi. The sequence continues at coordinate 140,837 of NW_024581118.1, forward strand.
GGGCTGTGCAGGGGCTGACAGTGTAAACTGCCTGTGTGATGAGATATGACTGCCTTGACTTCAATCATGGAGGTCTGTAATTAGCTCTATCTGACTGCAGGCACCTGACTTGGATTTCATCCTCCTGTGCTTGTTTTTGTACTGTCCTGATGGTTTGCTTTGTTCCAGGTGTGATGGAGCTGGGAAGTGATGCCAGCAAAAGTAAGTTGCTAACACGTGAGTGTGACTGTTTAGAACTGTGATGCAGGGAATGGGGAAGTTGCTTGATCTGGGCTTTACCATGTAGCTGCAGCATTAAGCAGGGTTCTTGATGATTTTTTTTACCTTAACCAGGTAAAAAAAAAGCCCACAGATTTTTCCAGCAGCCTGCAGGATTCACTCACCCAAGGTGCTTTCTGTGACTAAAAAGAAATAGTGGGGACCATTTTAAATGTATAGCTGCCATGGACTACTTGAATTCCTACTTGATAAGACAAGGTCTGCTACCAGGTTGCCACATGTTCTGGGCTGAGCAAATGCAGTACAATTATTTGCTATTAAACTTTTTGCTGTTTAAATTTAGTGGACTCTTTCAGGCAGTAGCACTGATCTTGAATGCTTATGTGGTGAATTGTTTTATCTTGATGGCTAGATCAGAGCTCTCAGAGTGAATGAAGGTGTCATTGGGAGTAAGGTCTGAAATTCTAAGGTCAGATCCCTCTAAGGAGAAACAAGTGATATAACATTAAGCTTCTCTAAGCATGTACTGTTTGTGATGAATTCTAAGCAATGGGAATCTCTCTGAAAGAGGCTGAGGAAAACTCTTGTGCTGAAACAGTACCCACAATCACAGTCTAAAATCACTGCCAAGAGTGTGTTAGTACTATTTCACTTCTCTACAGGGTGAAACTTGCATGGAGTTTGTGTGAGAAACAAGATGGGTGTATCTGAGGTAAGTGTAGAGGACATGGGGTTTAATAATTCCTGGAATATTGTCTTTGTGCTGAATGCTTAGATAGTGGTACCTAAAACTAGTCCTATAGGATACCTGATTTGTCCCTTTATTGTATCTGGCTGCTCTGTGGACACCACTGTAACACTGCACTCTGGAATTAAAATAAAAAACCTGTGTGTTGTGGCTGTCACTTCTCAGCAGTTTTTACTACTAATCTTTATATTGGCTCTACACAAATTTAGCTCTAGATGATTGCTGTACAGACTTGTTTCCAAACTGGCTCTCACAAAGATTCAAGCCATTTTGAAAACCTATGGGACTTGCATTTCAGGTATTTAAAATCATGAAATACAACGTTGGGGGAGAGAGTATTGCAAAGTAGTAGCTTTTTACTTTTCCCTGATTCTTCCAATGTTAGTAATTCTGTATTTCCAGTTAGGATTTGTAAGCTTTGTGCATCCTATTTAGGTGTTGGAAGTTGAACTCATAAGATGCCAGCTGAAAGTCAGCTTCCTTCTAGATAGAATAGTTTGGTGAATAGAAATTCATAGATAAATAAACTGTGCATATAGTGCTGCTGTCTGTTAACTCTGAAAGTACTTCTTTCTTCCTCAGGAAGGGATTGTGCTGTCTGCAGCCCCACTGGGTAAGTCCACACAACAGATAAATTGTATTAAAAACTTTTGGGCATATTTGTAGCCACTGATGAAATTGATTCTGCCAAATGAGTTACAGTGATATTACCCTTTCCGTTCCTTTTCCATCTGAGGTTACGAAGCTGTTGTGGAGATTTTAGCAGTTGTGCTGCTGCATATGCTAACTGTGTTTTCTTGATTTTTAGGTGAAGAGGCAAAACTCTGAAACTAATGTATGAAGAATTGAGAAAGTGAGTGTAACTGCTGTAATAATGAAATGTATTTGTTGGAACAAGTGATGATAACCTTAGCTTGAACTCTCTCACTGAACAGAGATGAAATTCTAAGGTCTGAGATGTTCCCAGCAAAGTGTGTTGTGCTGGTTTGGTACCTGACAGTGGTTCTTATGTCTGTCTTAATAGGTGGAACATTGCTGATAAATGGGTTACACTTGCATGAACAGCATTAGAAAAGCTGATGTGTTTTCACCTCACTGATAATGTTTGCCTGACACTGGTTGGAGCCAATAAAAATCTGCAAACTCTACCTGGTGTTGTGACCTCCTTTCTGGCTGGAACAACTTGATGTAAAACAGATCCAGGCTACTATAATAAAATTTAAAATGCTTAATTTAGAGCAGAGACTAAAGTAGGTTAAATGTCAAATACTGCTGGTGTGCAGGCTGCAGGTGATCTGAGCAATACCTGTATCTGGAGAAAGCTAAATAATTAAAGGAGTAGTTCAAGTGTTTTAGGTGAGAGCTAAGCTTAGTACTTGTGTATTTGCTACTGAAATAATAGGTCACCAGTAATCCTGGTATTACGTGTTCAGGTGCAAATCTCAGAACATGTACAGCTTGGAGTTGGTAACCCTTTTCCAAGGGTTCTGGAATTTAAGCAACACAATGTTTGGTGTTCATGAGGGGGTAAAAAAGTTCAGTGAAGAGTGTGGAGATTTTGCTATGCTAATTAACAACAGTTACTTCTTACGAGTTACTAAGGCCTGCTAAGATGTTTCTGCTTCCACTCATTAGTGGAAGCTTTCTTCTCTAAAGTTTCATTTAAATTCCTCCTTGATCTCAGGGGTGATGTCAATATGAGGAAAATTAGTTATGAAGAACTCAATTTCCGTAATGCTTCAGTTAGTGCTGTAGCACTTCTAATGAGAAGTAAAGCTAGATACCAAAACTTCAGCAGGATTATTTTCAGATTATTAGAGTTGCCTAGAACCTTTCAACAAGAGGAGTATGTTATATCTCCTGCCCATTCCACCTGGTATGATCTTGAATTACATTTTGACATGTTTTTAGCCAGAATAGTATTTCATCCTGGAGAAAATAAATTAAACATTGTGTCCACATGCAAATTAAATCTTTTCTGCACTAAAGCAAAAGCTATTAATAAGGTCTGTTTTCATCCAGAGCAGATTGGTAGCCTCTTAATATTCCCCCATCGTGTTACTTTTTAAAATACCACACTTCATTGTGCCTGTTGAAGAGCTTGAAGGGACTGTCATAGCCCGCAGTATAGAAGAAGTCTTCGTGGAATGGTTGGCCTCTGTTTCTTAAGGTTCTGGCCAAGGCGTCTGCTTCCTCAGCATATTTCTCTGGGGAGGCGAATCCACCGAAGGACCTGATAGAAGTGAAAAAGGCAGGTTTTTTGGTTCAAGCCCCTGGCTTTAATTTTCATAGGTGGAAACCTCAGACTTGCAAAGCAAGTTTGAGCACTTGTGATGCAGTTTGTAGTTAGTAGATTACCCATGCAGAACCAAGACTCAGGCAACATGTAGGTATTTTTGCTGTTTTCAAAGGTAATATTTAAAACAACCCAACACCCAAGTTGACTTTGGTTCTTGAGAGTGTTAACATGGCTTGAGGGTTGCTTGGGGTGCTTTTCCTGTAACACCTGCCAAACATATATTGTGGCGGTTCAGGACTACAGCTAAAGGGTGCTGGGAGAGTGGTTTAGATGGTCTGTAGGACAAACTGTTTTCAGAAGATGATTCTGGAGGCTGCATCTATGAAATGCAATGCAATTTTCAAATGTTTGCTAAAAAACCCATGTATCACAACTTGGTCACTTCACTTTCTTTGTGGTAAGCCACCCAACCATAAGATTTCCTAATGGTTGGATTTTAGCAATTAAGGCTCTGAACAGCAGGGTCTATCCACACTTAGTCATCTGTTAAGAAAGCATAGCCCACACTTAAATGAGGGGTAGCTACTGACCTGAGTTCATCTGGTGTCAGCTGTGCTGGTTTTGCTTACCGGACAAAGAGAGCTGTTGCCTTCCGTTCCTCAATGAACACATCAGAGTCAGTGGGCTGGGGGGGGTAGTCCTGGTGTTCAAATGGCACAAAGAAAGAAATCTTGAAGTCTGTGCAGCCTGATTTTACCAGGCAGGTCACTGGCACAGTCATATCAATCTTCATTTCTAGAGGAAAGGAAAACTAGTTGTCAAAGCTGCATCTCCCAGCTCCTTTACTCTTCATTACTATTTGTGTTCATTAGCTACTTGCCATTCAAAACCAGCATGTCCTACCTTTTTCGTTCTTTCCCTGGATATAGTGGAAGAGTTTCCAAAAGCCCTGGCGCATTGCTTCCTTCTGGGTTTCTCCCCTAATGACTGTGCTGACCCACTTTGCTGTCTCATACTGACGCAGTTCATAGTCCTTCACCTGAAAGGTAGCAAAAGTCACGGTAACCATCAGCTGGGTGTTCACTGAAATTAGTAGCTACTTTTTCCAAATCGGCGTATAAGGACTATTGCAGTTACCATTGCCTCTGCTGAGCTCCACCGAGGAGACTGCAGGTCCAGGGACAGAAATGTTTGCTTGAAGGACTTGATCATCTTGCCAGAGCTGGAAGGCAGACACAGTTCTTTGGCATCTCTTAAATTATTATGGCACTAGGGCTTTTCAGTTGTCGCTGAACTGGTGGAAGGCCTGAAAAAAGGCTGAAATCCTTTTAGCCCTGCAGAAACAGAGCACCAGGACCAAGAACCTACTTCTACTGGAGGAAGTGTTCTTTCAGGATATGCTGCCCTTGCTTCTCCATGACAAAGGTATTTCCTGACAGCAAAGTGAGATTCTGCAAGTGGGCATTTTGTGGAAATCCGTAAGTCAAAAGGATTTCACTTCAGTCTAATCGCTCCTGGATGAAAAGGCAATAGTGGTGTGGTGAGTGATCTGGTGTTGACTGTGCCCTTAACTTTATTTGGCCTCTCATGATAGCTGATGACTTTCTTAAAGGCCTTTAGCCTCAAAATCCTGTGGATAAATGAGATTTTCTGCATTTATGAATGAATTAACTATTTTTCTCTGTAGCCTTCACATGGGAGGGAAAAAGGCAAAAACTTAAAAGCACTGTCCCAAACAAAGCAAGTGAAAATATTCAAAACCACCGTTGAAATAATCATGTCTGGTTAAATGCTGAGATTTTAGTGGCCTTCATAGATGACTTCTGTTGTTAACCAGGCAGACTGTAGTGTATTACCTGTATTCTGACAGTCTTGGCCTTCTGTTACATTCCAATGTCCTTTGCCCTTCATGTTACAGAGAGCGCAGAATTCAGTGATTATCTGGATTCTTAGGTCATAGAATGTTGTCTTCTCAGACTATAACTTAATTACCTATTTCTTGGGTAACAATGTGAGTTCTGTAAAATCAACTGCCTTGTGCTACTTAACTACTTTCTTGCCTGTTCCATTGTCTTGTAATATCTGGATTACTGTTGAATTCTATTAATCCCCTTCCATACCCTGCCTAGGGGTGGCTAAAATAAGTAGTATATGGAGCCACTTGAGTGTTGAGCTTTTTCCAGCAGCTCCTTCAGTTGTCACCATGGATCAAGGGAAGGTCAGAATCAAACAGCAGGATACTGCTGCCAGTAGTAAAGGCAGGTGCTGTTCCCTTCTCCAGCCTGAAGGTACATAATCTCCAGCAGACCTGACCAGAATGATGGTCACCAGGGAGTGCTGCACAGTTGTACTCTATTAACAGACTTTGTCCATGGTATTTACAAATCAACAAAGCATAATAAAGCAGGAATGCATATAATTAAAAGCAAGTACAAGCAATTACAGTGAAACTTCCTACAACGATTTATTGCCATTTCAAAGACAAAGATGCTGCTTAACACTTTTATTAACTACTGAACGAGCTGCTTTCTCTTTACTGGCTAATTCCGTCCCCTTCCCAACACACCTTTCCTTAATTACTGGGTACACCTCACAGCTCTGGATTTTATAACTTTATGGCCAGTACTGTCAGTGACTGCATGTTAGAAATATTTTTTAATTACACAGAACAATGCCTTGGGATGGGAAAGATACAGCTGAATTCTTTTTAGATGTACAGGAAAGCTGAACCTTGAAATGTCCATCGATTCATATAAATATGTCTATAGGGTGTTTAGGTTTTTTCTGTGGCTGTTAACACATGAACCAAAGGGACAGGCAGCAGGTTCCATTGCTAGCACAAGTAAATGCAGCCCGAACATGCCACTCCACAAACTACTAGGGCTATTGAGGAAGTGGAGAAGGTAGACATACTTACAGTTTCAGCTGTCCTTGTCCGAGCTGTTGCAGTGTGTCCTGTGGAGACTGCACATCCTCATGAGATGCTGCATGTCAGTTTATTTGAGTTTGGGCAGGCTCCTCCCATGCCTCAGCCCTACTGGAGGGGGCCAGTGTTATGAAAACCAGAAGGCTGGAGCCTTGTCCTGTTCTGGGTCTCATTGGAGAGCCCCCACGCAAATGCCAAAAGCCCCACCTACTACCCACGAGGCAGCACTGGGACTAGTGTGTGATCTGGCTCTGTAAACAGTTTTGCACCCTTGTGTAACTTCCCCTGTTTGCCATGGCTGTGTGCCCACTTATGTCAGGGTCAGTGGCAGGTTTTGTGCTTTGGGAGAAAGGATTTCACATAAATAACGTGTCTCCCCCCTCCCTGACTTGGATTACAGGAGAGTGGTGCAATACAGAATGCCAGCTTTTCCTTTTTACCCTAGGGATAAAGGGTAGGTAGAAATCTGGCTGCACACTCTGCTGAGACCATCCTCACGAGATTTTTGCTGGCATGTTATGAAAGACAGGCAGTGTTCTCTGATGGCTGGCAGTTCTGAGTGGTATTTGAGGCTAATCAGCCCTCTTAGCCCTTGGATATCTGCACAAAGGGGTTATACAAAGCTATTGTGAAATCCTGTCCTGCTTATAATACACACAGCGAAGCTGGGCTCTTCATTTAACTAGCTGCATCTCCAGACATAGTTCGGTACCAGCACAATAGGGCAGATTAAACTCTACAGTTTGTATTCTGAGAGCACCTCCCAGTTTGTCATGGTTTGTGCAAATTCCTTGCAGCCTAATTCAGCTAAGCTCTCAGGGACATTTGACATCAATAGCTGGGAATGACTTTTAACAGGAAAAAACACACTTTGCTTGCAGGGAACTTCATCAGGATGCTGTGTGATACACTCCTGTTCTGAAAACGGAAGTAAAATCATGCCAAATAGCAATTGTGAATTTACCTCTAAAGCTACATCTCTCTCCAGAGCCACGGAAGACGGTGGTGTACAGAGTAAATTACTACTGGAATTTATTAGAACAGGCTGAGGCCTGAAATGCGGAACGAGTTCTCTGCATGCTTTGTACTTTTTATTTTATGGAGTAAAATGTTTCTCCATTTTACCTGTGCTCTGCTTGGGTCAAACAGCAACATCAGAAGAGTGTTAGGAGGAGCAGAAGGTGCTTGGTCTTTGCTCAGGACCTACAGACATGCAAAGGCATGGGCTGGTGTAAGGTGAGCTGTCACCTTACCCTGTCACCCCAGAGATGGATGAACACCTCTAGAGTAGAAAAGGCCATATGAAAAATAATACTCAGCAACAATAGTTTGGCAAATCTCCACAAATTTACCCCAATGGTGAGCACTGAGAATTATTACCTTGGAAGAGGGGCAATAACTGTAGAAACAGACAAGCCCACAGTGGATTCTCATTTGGTTTCTGAAGCAGAGAGGCCCAGAACAAACCCCCAGTGAGTTTGTATGTGTCCAGCTGACCTCCCTGACAAAGAGTTGACTGTTCCTGGTGGAGCACCCCCAGGCTGGAGAACAATCCTCAGTGTTTTCCTGAGAGGTTGTTTTCCAGCACTTTTGTTTTTACACATAAACATTGAGAGAACATGTCAACAGCTGCATGAGACAGTAGGGCAGGCATGGGGACAGTATTCTGTTTTATATACATTCCAAAACTTAGAGAATGGGGATGGGATTATGGTGCAAGCTGACAGTGTGTTGCACTGTGTACCTCCAAATAGAGGAAAATCCGACTATACAGCAGCCATTAAGTCTCAAAGGCCCTGTGACCTCTCTGTAATGTCATAAATATGCATCTGGGACTTAGCTGGCATTTTCTAGAATTGCTAACAAAGCAGTATTTTTCTGTTCCCTTGACTTAAGGAGCAGAGATGAGGGCACAAGCAGATAAAAGCATGTGGCTTGTACCCTGATTTTACTGTCTTCATCTGTGCAGGAACACTGTAATGAACTGGTTCTTAAATAATAACTTCGATTGGATAAGGACAAGGACAAGCCTATGATATGATCACTTGTGATTTCCATTTTTCCACTCTGTAACAAGACCTTAAGCAACATTCTCCACAGCAAAACTACTTCTATCTGCTCTGTGGCAGCATTACAATCGCTGCTGTCACATCCACCCTGTTGTAAGTTGCCTTTATCCCTACAGGCAAGCACAGACTGTTTGCACAAAAAGCAGAAATCTTTTCCACTGACCTAATTGTGTCAGGAGTGGAGGAACCCAGGAAAAAAAGTGTGTTGTTACAGTGTGGTTAATTACAATTTTGAGTCATGTTCTTGTAGCTAACTCTGTAGCGTAATATGAAGAATGGAGGTGTGAGGGACAGATAGGGATGTGTGGCCACTCACGTGTTTTATCAAGTGGTCTCAACCCAAAGCTCCAGGCAGTTTTGCATTGCTGCCTAAGCCTGTCAGAGAATGTTTGACAATGATTTTAATTTAAAAGAACTGAGTCTCTTCACATATAAATGGCCTTTACTTTTGTAAACATACACTCATCTGATGATGCAGAAACCTCACTTCACAACAAAGGAGTTGAGCATGTGATGTTACTGTAGTTACTGTCCAGGGCAGCAGAAGTGTCCTTATATGTTGTTAGATGAACTGTGGTTTATTGCAAATCCATGTCCCAAAAGAAGCCTCTTACCTCCTTGCTCTAAAGAAAGCCTCCATTTTATATCATATTCTCACTTCCAGCATGGAAAACGTAGAAGCAGAAGCATACCATCTTCTAAAGAAGCAGCTGAATGTACTATAATACTGTTCCAAGGAGGTTCTTATTATCCTTAGAAATTGTGGAAAGGAAATCTATGCCATAACTGCAGTGAGGTGGTGTTTAGACCTTATGCTCTGACTTACACATTTTATATCAGTGGGGGAATTTGTTACCATTGGATTCATCTTCAGCCAAAAGTCATCTGCTTTCTGGAAATGTGTGTGTGGATTTTGTCCATATTTTTCCCTGATTCCAGCTAGTTTGTTACAAGTGACAAGTGGAACTGCTGCATCTCCCTTCTCACTCAGTGACAGTGTTACCTGAATCTTGCTGAATGAGTGATTCCATGCTCACTTCATCAGAGAAGGCATGGAACTAGCTGCTGTTGACCAAATGAAAAGCTTCCTACACCCAACACCACTTCAGAGCACTCCTGACTTGGCATTTTGCAAGATTCCTCTGCTGAAGCTCACATTTTGAAACCATTCCAGGTTTGGGGAATTAATCCTAAAGAAGTCCTTGCTTCCACCTGCCATGAAAACATTCCAAAACCTTCCTGTCTTCCGCGCATGGAGCCCAGAGAGAAGCTATCTCAGCTTTATATACCACTTTATTCACTGGTTTATTTCCACAATAAGGCTTTTTTAAAATATGGATCTGTTCTGGGATCTAGCTAGAAACTGAACTCTACAAGCAGTTGTCTCAGCAAACTTTAGCCAGTGAAAGAAGTGACCTAGATCCACAGAAATTTCAGTCCTCTTTGAGTGCTGAGAGGAAATGAATTCATCTTCCCCTACAAATTCATCCATATTCTGCTATTGACAGATTCTTCTCAGAAACAAGAACATGAAACAAGGTAAATTTTTATCTTCAAGATAGGAATCTCTCTTTAAGGGGAAGAGGTAACAGTGCTTGCTAGAGAAAAAGTCTTGATGCAAATTTATTGCATTGCTGGTTTTGCTTTTTTAAAATGGTGTTTAGTAGAGACTTAAGCCTAAAGTGTGAGAGAATACAGCTTATTTGCAAACGTGACTCTGAAAAGGCAACAGCTTTCTGGGCAGAAATGCAGTGGGCTCTGCATTTTCTTTCTCTGATTCCCCCTTCCCAGAGTTTTTAAATGGTATTTTCCTTCCCTTTTTCTTTACCTGCATGGCCCCCTCCTTCCCTTCCTCCCACCCTTCCTCTCATTCTCATCCTACTCCAGTCTATGTGCTGCATGGAGTGAGACCACCTGGCAGCTCCTGTCCTGTCCAGGACCTGAGTTAAGCTCTTGATTCTGCTGAAGGGTTATTCTGAAATGGTGGGAACAGCCCCACGAGTCTGAAAAAGATCCTGATATGCAGAAATTGCCCTAGAGAGCTCAGGGTTTCCCAATGTAGTCCCAGGATCCCAAGAACATGTCCAGAGATGCCAGAAACAGGCACAGAGAGTGGGGATTAATATGTTAAAGGAAATATTTTCCTTAAAATAATATTTTCCACTTCTTCCAAAAAGGCATGAAGAGGTATCTGGAACTGAGGGTTTGTCTCCTAAGCTTCTTCCTCATCTTACTGGCATGAAATGTGGATCATATCAGAACTCTCCCATCTTCTAACAGTGGGGATACTGGTAGTGGGTGTGGAGTTTTGGTGGACACTTCTGTTCTTTAGATGATGTGAGTAAGGCCTCCAGGGATGGATTCTTCAAGAACCTGCTCTCTCTTCCTGTTCATTCCCAGAATGAGCCAATGCTGCAGTGTGCTGCAGATGGCACTGTTGACTGTGTTCAGAGGTGAGCTTTACTTGAAGAGTAACATCCATCACAGTCTCTTGGTTGCCAGTGGTCACTTTGGCTCCAGTGCACCCTGACAGTTCGTTCTATTTCCAGAGACATAAATTTGATTATACTCTTGTTGACTGCTAATGGGAAAACATATTAACATCTAAAACATTAACAACTTGGCATGTTAAACATCTTTTATGCAGCAGACACAGCAGCCTGAATCAGAGAATCACAGAATGGTTTGTGTTGGAAGGGACTTTAAAGAGCTTATAGTTCCAACTACCTGCCAGGGAATGTCTGTGTAAGACAGTAAGAAAATGCTAAGTTAGGAAAATCCTCCAGGTTATGCTTAACTCTAGAACAATTAAACTGGCAAGTTTTCAGGTAGAATCTACAGCAAACTTAATAGTTTAAAGTGAAAATTTCATAACTGAGAGGTCAGTATTTATTTTGATTTTTGTACCTTTAGATTTAGAGCAGAGTAAATGTAGATAGATAGATAGATAATGACATCACATCAACTCCCCAGATGATGTACTTCTGAATACCAACCAGCTATGATGGTATTTAACACAATTTCATCACTTTCGCCGGTACTATCTTTCTGAATATTCATTTAGGCTTCAGTACTTCATATTTTTCTGAAAATAGACTTGGGTCTGTCTTTGAAAGAAAATTACATCTGGATACATTGTTTATTGCAGAGAAAAAGAAGCAAGACTATAGTGTAATTATGCTAAACCAGAAGTCCCCTTGAGAAATGTGAAAGCTTGGATGTCAAAACTGTATATATGTAGAGAGAACTGTGATTTGGGGAAAGTAGAAGTAAATGATGGTAAGTTCTAGTCAGTGTATTGGAAAGTAATGGAAAAGATAATACAGCAATAACAAAAAGTCTGAAGGAAACTTGCAGGGCCTTTGGCTTTAGTAATTAAGCTCCTTCAGTTACTTGAATAATGGAGTTCTTATTAAATGTATGAATCCACCTTGTTGGCCCATGGCAGCAAAATAAGTTTGTAACTCCCCTATTTGAAATTACCTTGCAAAGTTACTTGGATACACTTTTGACATTCATGTGCTTTTCCTTATAGAAAAATTACTTAAATCTGTTAAAAACTGTATTTTTATTGCTAGACTTACTTTGGAAAAATAGCAACTGATTGTTGCTGCTTTCACTGGTGTCCTTATTATCCTCTGAGTCTTGGCACCACTGACACTGTACTGCTTATTTCATGGCAAGTGGGAAGACACTTTACGAGTCACTGCATAAGATGCTGCAGCTGCAGACAGCCTGAACTCCTCTTCTGCCTTGCCTAGAATTTACAGTGTAAATTTTGGAACCTGAATGTCAGTTCATGTATTCAGGTTCTCCTGAGTGTAAATTCCCACAGCCATTGAAGCATTCCTTTTGGCTAAAGCACAGTTATTTTTTCTTCTGGTAATTCAGAGAGTCTTAGAATTTTTACCATCTTTTCCTTAATTGCATCCCTTCCACAGGTAAGCAACGACTTCCCTGAAACAGGAAACCCTTAGTGTGTGATAGTCAGGGAGAGGGACAGGGGCATTGAGGGGAGTCAGAAACAGTGACCAGGTGTGGGAAGACAGTCCCAACCCTGAACTGAGGAGGCGATCGGCTGGACCAACTCTAAAATTTCTCAAAATGTCTCTGAACTAAGATATTAAACACCTCTAGGCATCTCTAAACTACTGTGTACATATTCTAAATTGCTCTAAAATCCTTTAATCAGCTCTATAGAGCTGTAGGGAACGCTGTATTTCTCAAATGAGGCAATTGCCTCAAACCAGATGTAATTTACACAACTCTTAAGCAGTCTCTAAAGCACTATAAAACTGTTCTAATCAGCTCTAGACTGCCACTAAATTGTGTTAAACATCTCTAACACTTCATTGCCACCTTTAAAATAGCTTTACACTTCTTGAAACTGTTCTAAAGATCTGAAAAATAGCTCCAAATTACTCCAGAACTCCTCAGAGGCACACTAAGTAGTTCTGAGGAGCTGTAATATCCCTTTGTAGAGTGCTTGAGTCCTCTAAACTTCACTAGCATCTTTCTAAACCTCCTCTAAGGACCTTTTTTCTGATCGTATCTAGACTTCTCTACATTGATTTGAAGATCGGTGAATTTCCTCTGGGGCTCTTAAACTCCTCTAAGGACCTCTAAACCTCCTTGAATATGCTGTGAGGTGCTCTAAACCCCTCTAAAATACCACCACACAGCTACAAAACACCTCTGATGAGCTCTGAAAGAGCTATTATTACACCCCCTAAGTTTAAAATCCAAATCTAAAACACTCCAGAGCGCTAAATCAGTGTGGATTTCTTTACAGAGCTCCACAATACTCTAGAAAGCTTAAAAGAGCTCTAAAATACACCACACTGCTCTACAATCCATCTCAACAGGTCTAAAACTATTCTAATTGGCTACAAACAACAGTGGGAAATCATAAAATCCTCTAAAATTTCCACTCTGAAAATCCTCTAAACAGCGCTACTACCACTATGCTTAAAGTAGGAGTAAAATGCTTCAAAATAGATCTCAAACCCTTCTTGGTTTTCTTGTAACTGCTCTAGAACTCTTTTCTGCAGTTCTGGAATTCCTGCTTAGAGACAGTGCTAAAACTATTCTGAAGCCCTCTAAAACCACTCTGAACTGCTCTAAGTTGATCTAAACATCCTATAAACAGTTCTAAGCAGCCCTAGAGTCCTGTGAAGTGTGCCAGAACTCCTGTAAAGTACTAAACTCCTTTAGCTCTTCTAAACCTCTTCTCAACACCTCAGAGCTCCCCTAAACTAATCTAAAGCTGCTCTGTTGCTGTAAGCAGCACTAATATGTCTCTAAATGCATCTAAAATGCCTCTAAATCTCTACTGTACAACTCTTAACTCCTCCAGGCAGCTTTAAAATTCCTCTGAAGAGCTCGAAGCAGCTCTAAAACCCTTTTATGCCAATCTGTGACTCCTGCAGAGTTCTAAGTAGCTCTAAACCTCTCCAGGCTACTGTAAAGCTTCTCTCCTGTGCTGTCAACACCATGAAATAGTGCTAAAACTGCCTCAAAATACTCAGAAAATCTTGTAGACTTCCTCTAAATGGCTCTGTAGAGCACTGAATTGTCTATGAACTTCCAGAAATACACTGGTGCTTTGGGGAGATGGAAGAGGTTGCAAGAGCTGGAACTATTGAGCCTGGAGAATGAGAAGTTACCTGTGGGAATGGAAGAGTGTAGAGAAAAGGGATTTTTGGAAGAACAAGATGACCGTCTAAGAAAAGGGAAATACACATGCTTTGTAAGGAGCTGCTAATAAGGCCGAACTCCAGAGAAAGTGGGGCATGCAAACAACCCACAGTGAGCATATTTTGGAGTGGAGGAGGAATACCACGGCCATAAACTCCTGAGATTATTATGTGAACACATGAAAAATGTGCTCCGGTGTTGAGCTTTTGATGGGCTCCCCCTCCTTCCTGGATCAGGGTAAGAGAGCAGAGGAGGCTGCTGTTCTGCTAAGTTCTTTATTTCATAGTCTCATAGCTTTCTTGAAGACAGAGTTCGAAGGGGGCTACATGATAAAGGCAAGCAGCAACAGCAGACAGCAGGCAAAAACAGCTTCTCCTTCTTCTATATGCTCTGTATGCTCTATATGCTCTATACTCTATATTTTTTCTTACAGAATTGTGGATTATATTTGCTAACTGACCAATAAGATTAACACATGATTCTAGTTTTTCTTTTCTTAACCTATCCTGATCTAATTCTAACAATCGTAAGTCTTACAGAAGCGTTACATAGGTATTACACAGATTTGCATATACAGTTTCTATCAGTTCTTATTGTTTATGTGAACACTCTATCTAAAAAATGTGAACAGTATAATTCTATCTGTATTTTGTCTAAGGTAAAGAATTCCGTGAAAAGGTAACACTGCTGCAGCAAGAACTGTGTTTAAGGTCTCTGTTACAGCTTTTCAATGTTTAAGGCACTTAGCATATATTTCTAATAGAAGTTTAAAAAAAATCTATATTTCTATTTCACTTTGGTGTGGCTTCATGTATCTCAGCTTGTCCAAAGGTTTTAATTCAACCCCTATGTTTTGGCTTCCCTCTGGGCCTGAGTTCAGAGGAGCTTTCACTCCAACACTCCTGGATCACACAACTGTTCTCTCTGCAGGTGCTGGGTGCTCTCAAAACACACTCTAATGGAAGATCTGAAAGTGCACACTGAAGACAGTTTTTAAAATTTTTTTTGAAAGTTTATTGCTATGAATCTGTTCAGGGCAGTACTTTGTCTTATAGGATGCTAGTAGTCCGTTGGTCAGATCTACTGGGAGCAGATTTGAATCTTGGCCCAGCTGTGGTTCTGGTAGGATGGGGAGGATTGTGCACAGCACAACTGCCATGGAGCCCACACTCCATGCTGGACATGGTACACATCTGGTAAAACCACATGTTGGGCTGCATGTGAGGAGCAGAAAGCCTGAGCTCCATTTGCCTTTCTCACACAGGGACATGGATCTGTCCATGTGTCCCAGAACAGGGACACTGCACTGTTATTGGGAGTGCTTCCAGCACCTCAGCAGGGCTGAGAGGACAACATTTGGAAGAGATTCCTCCCTTTGAGGTTTGGTAGGCCCTGGCACAGATTGCCCAGGGAAGCTGTGGCTGGCTGCCCCTGGATCCCTGGAAATGTCCAAGGCCAGGTTGGATACGGCTTAGAGCAACCTGGCATAGTTGGATAGGAAGGTGTCCCCGCCCACGGCAGGGGGTGGCACTGGGTGACCTTTTAAGGTCTCTTCCAACCCAAATCATTCCAAGATTTTATGTTTGTCTCCATCCTGTTATTAATATTTAAAGACTCGTTTATTTATTTTTATCTTGAAGTTTGCATATAGTGATGAATAACCCAAACTAGCCTCATCTCTTGCACAAAGCGTCGGCAGTAGGACTCCACCGAGGTCGCGGCCGTACTATCAGCCCATGGGCGGGGCAGGCAGGGGATGGGCCGGGCAAGGGCAGGCTGGGTGGAGATCGGCTGGACATGCGGAAGCCGATGAGGAGGGTGTGGCTGGGCTAGGCGAGGAGAGGCTGGGCTGAGCAGGGTTGGCTGCGCAGAGTCAGTCGTCAGCTGCTGCCGCGGCCCCCGCCCTTGTCTCCGCCTCCTGCCCTCTCGGCCGTTCCCGCACCACCGCTAGAGCGGCCCCGAGAGCCGCTGTCGCGGCTGATTGAGGTGAGGGGGGGGCCGGGGCGGACCCCCTTCCCCGCCCCCCCGCTATCCGTTCCCTCGGGAATGGCTCGGAGCCCACATCTCTGCAGAACCACGCTCCCTGCCTGGCGGGCTCTGATGCACAGCCCGTGAGGTTTTTACCCTTTCACAGAAGCACTCGAACAGAGCTGGTAATCGCTTTTACACCTTTTTTTCCAAACAGCTCAATGACACCCCGGAAGAAGTTAGAGGGTCTTGTAGCTGCTACCATCACTCCAATGACTCCGGATGGGTGAGCTGTCAAAATT
This sequence comes from Corvus kubaryi, assembly GCF_017639235.1. Classification (NCBI taxonomy): domain Eukaryota; kingdom Metazoa; phylum Chordata; class Aves; order Passeriformes; family Corvidae; genus Corvus; species Corvus kubaryi. Next base: position 157,005 of record NW_024581118.1, read on the forward strand.
GTACTGATTACTGTTTCCTTCTACCCTTATTTTCCTTCTTTCTTATTTGGAGGTGATCTGCTTGCTTTTTTTTTTTTTTTTTTTTTTAAATCAGATCTTTGATGGGATTGGGGGAACTACTAAATTGGTCCCACTAGGACTAGAGTGAGATTCCCTTGTCTCTGCTTCCTTCTGTTGCTAGCACGTGCTGTGGGTCTGGGTTTGGAGAGTTTGGATCAGTCTCATATCTCCTTTTCTGTTGCTTTGTTAGGTGCAAATTAAATCATAGTACAGTTACATGTGCGGAGCATTGCAGCATTTTCATGTTTGTTAAGGAAAATTGCAGTCCTAGTTAAAAAGAGTTCTTGAGAGCTAGAAAATAATTGTCAGAATCTGAAGGCCTTTTAGACTTCTCTCTACCTTAGCTAAGTCATGCATGCAGTCATGTGTGTGTACATGTGCATGGAATTAGTCTAAACTTGAAGAAAATTGTGCTGCAAGGACAGCACAGTTTTGAGAATAACATGAAATTGAAACTTGAAATTCAGCTTTCTTCAGAGCAGGGGCGGCAAACAGAAGCAAAAAACACTGCATTTTGATGTTGCAAGACTGAGTTGTTTGGAGTCAGCAGAGAACCCTGAGCTCTCATGGGGGATGTGTCAGGATCTGTACACACTTGAGAGAGACAGTGGAGATTTGCTAGTACAGATCTCCAAAAGTGAACTTTATTTAAGTGCTGAAAAACATGGCTCCATCCCAGTCAGGGAACTCATTCCATTGCAGTCACTGCTTTGATTCTTGCTTTAAAGGAAACTTATTTCTGATTTTATTTTTTATTATGACTCAGATTTATTGCAACATGGTATTTAGAGAGTGACCTGAGCCCTCTGCCTTAACTGCATGGTCCTTGTCAGATATGTTCTGGGGTGGCATCTATGGATTTTTGAGTTGTGTAAAACCAATCAAGGCATCAGAATTGACTTCCAGACCGCAGGGTTGGTCTGTATTTATGACAAGTGAAAACAACAGTGAAATATTACACACTAGTAAACAAAATAAATTTGTCTTGCAGAGAAGATAACCCAAGAATTCTATTTCCCCTGTTTACCAGGGAATGCTGTTGCTTTCTGTCTTGGTTTGAAAGACAGGTATCTGCTAAGGAAGGCAGGAGCCTCCCTTGGAATGGAAAATATGACCCCCTTCCCTCCGAATTTCTATAATTTTGAAATTAAGGGGCTTTCAGGCAAAGAAATGGGAAAAGGAATAACAGTTCTTTACTAGTATATATGTATAGCAAGGCAAACAAACAGCAACAATGGTAACAACAACAAACAAGGCAGACAAACAACAACAACGGCAGCAACAACAAACAGAACCAGAAAACCCAGTGAACGGTCTCCTGCCGCTCTTTAGGCCCTTTCCCCCCGGTGCAGTTGCGGTCGCGGCCGCCAGGGGCGCTGGTGGCTCCCGGCCGGGCAGGGTGGGTGCGGTGACTCCCCATCGCCTGCAGGGGGCGCTGTGGGGCGGGGCTGGCCGTCCCTCCACGCGGTGATGGCGGACGCAGCCGGCGAACAGGGATGGAAAGGGGGCTCTCTTTACGGACCCCCAGGGGCAGCCGATCCTGGTGCGCCCTCTGGATAGCAAAGAGAGCTGCGGCAGGGACCTCGGAGGCAGCAAGCCGGAACAGCAGGGCGAGCTCACCCGGGGCAGCAAGCAAGAGGCAGCAGAAACTCGGCGGCTGTAGCTGGAACTGCGAGGTGTTCCGGCAGGCAGGGGCTGCGGACTACGGTGTAGCGAATAACCCGGAACAGTGGCAGAGGAATGGCGGGGGGAGGGCGGGGTGGGCAGCAGCAGCCCAGATCCTGAACATGGCAGAGGGAAAGACTCCCTCGGAGGGGAAAGGGGCTCGGGGATCCAGGGGTTTCCCCTGAGACACCTGAGCAGATGGTGAAGGGGTCCTTTGTTTGGTGAGGTAGGGTAACAAGGTCCCAGTGTAACGGCTGGCTGCTCTGATGGGCAGAGCTCCACTCACGGTAGAAGGTGTCAGGAAAATTAATCCACAAACACCAGAGGTTTATGTCCAAAAAGGAGACAGAGGAGTCCTGTTACTTTATTCGAATAAAGGGAGAGGTCATGGGGCATTTCCCCTGGGGTCTCTCAAATTTTTGGAGGGTGCAGCCTCCTATTTATCCTAATTTCCCGACTGCATTTCCCTCTCTCTTTCCCCATTGGCTGAGGTACTTGAGAGGTACAGACTTCCCAAAACACCTAAGACTCCCTTCTAATGTATAACCCCCCCTTTATTTTAATTCTTATGGAATTTATGGTTCTTCTCATTGTTTCTTTCATCTCTCAATATCCAATTTCATTTATCAGCAGACCTAGAGTTTATTTGTAAAGACATATCTCTTTCTTTCCATGCATCAATCAGTGGAACCCTTCCCATTGTTTCTTTTATCTCTCAGTACTAGTTTTATCTTCCAGCAGGCCCACAGCTTGTTTGTAAAGACAAGTGCCTCATTCCTTTCAAAGACAGCAGAAGACAGAACCCCGCAGTGGTGGTGAATTCTTCCCACAGCAACTGCGACCTCCTTGCCCTCCGAATGCTGAGAGAGGAAAGAGGGAGCTAGGAGTTGCACCCAACCCCTTTTCCCCAGCCCAATTCTCGAGGTATCTCTGCCCCTCCACGAGAAACCCCCCAGCTAAAAGGGCAGCCAGCCGCACCCTTCCCCCCTTCCCGTAGAAACTTCTTTTGTCTCTTCTAAGTATCAGGTCGTTATTGTTTCTTAGCAACAAAAAATGGGAGACAATTCTTTAAGAGAAAGAAAAAAAAGGAGAACTCCTAAACCCCAACACTCTCCTCATCCTTTAATGAGAGAGAGAGGTCAAAGTCACATCCAGCGGGATGGCGTTTCACTCTCTGTATCCAGCAGTTATAACCATCCATCAGTTTAACCATTTGCCAGCACTTGCACAAATAAGTTTGTGCTCTCAAGAGGACTCCTGTTTCTCTCAAAAGAGAAAAAGGTTTTAGTTCTTCCTGTTCTCTCATATCTCCCAAAAAAAGTTCTTTGCTGTGAAAAAAAGTTTGGAACAGCAAACTACTTGTCAGGAGGAAGAGAAACTGGAAGAGAGAATTCAAGGCTGAGCTGCTACCTCAGATGTTAAATAAATGTCGAATGTTTCTTACCTCTGGGTAATCTGTGTTTGTACAAATGCAAGGCTTCAAAATATATGGGGTTTTTTTTGGTTTCTTAATCACTAAGTTTAAAATAACTGTGGGTGGGGACTTAATGGTTGCTGTGGTTCCTTTTATTGCAGACAAATTAACCTCCCAGTGATTCGTCAGTATGTGGATTATCTGGTAAATGAGCAGAATGTGAAGAACGTTTTTGGTAAGTGTTTTTTGACAGAAACTGCATTACAGCCCTTTTGCCTGGATGGGAATCCTGTGATATCTTAACTGATAGGAGCTGTAGTGGGAGGGAATGTGGATGTGGGATCATCCTAACCATTTATATTCACTAGTGGAGAGAGTGCAAGAGGTACTTAAGGCATCTAGTTTTGCCCACACCCTATTTCTGTGAGGGATAAAATAAAGTACCTTCATAAGGTGACATTCCAGAGATGAATGGATAATGTGTTGACAGAGAAGACTGATCTGAATGATTCTTCCCAACTCCAAAATGTTACTTCTTGTCTTCAGTGAAACCTGTGTGTGTAGGTGAGGCCTCAGCCAGTGTGTTGTGTTTTGTTGTGTTGAAACAGTAAATGGCACAACAGGAGAAGGCCTGTCCCTTAGCATCCAGGAGAGGAAGCAGTTGGCAGAAGAATGGATGTGCCAGGGAAAAGACAAGTAAGTAACTGAGAGGGAATGGGGGATTCTAGATCTTGTGTTATAATGCCTGATTGCAAAACCAAGTTTGCTGATGCCTTTTTTTTTTTAGTATTTTGTTGTTGGGCTTTGTTCCCCAGCTCCTTTATCACAGAAGTATGTTTCTGTCACTGCCAGTTAGCTGATGTCTGTTTCTCCTGCTTAGAGAGCTTCCGAGAGTCCTCTTTGGTACACTGAGAAGTGGGGGAACGAGAAGGGGCTTGGAAAAGAAGGGCTGTGCAGTTTGCTTAGTCTTGAGAACAAATACAAATAAAGAGCATTTCTGAACCTTTTAATGTATTACATTATTTGGTGTGACTGAAGCTGAGGTGTCGAGTGCTTAACTGCTTCCCTAAAGAAGCAAAATTAGTGTCAGAAGAAAGAATTTAATCTGGATCTGCATCTGTGTATCCAACTGCAGCTTCATTCTCCCTTTCTTGTACCTGTCATAGTCTTGTATCCCTCACTTCTGCTTTTCTCTCGGATGCTGGGTCAGAGGATGTGCAGAGGAGGAGGTGTTTTGGGGGAGAAGAATAATGAGCAGAAATAAACTGGTGTGAAGGATCACAGCCTTCAGATCCATAGCCTTTATATCCATATCTTGTGGATTTAAAGGAGAAAAACAGCAATGGGGTTGATGGACTGGAACATGGAGGATTCCCTTGGCAGGAGCAGACAAGCAGTCAAAGGTGCTGCTGTGAGGTTGAACTCTTCTGGTAGGTTTGCAGAGAAATAGGTTTAGAAAGTAAAGATATACTTTGATTTCCTTTACTCTTCCCAGCCTCGCTTTTAAATTCTCAATATCTGAATTTCAATTTCCTAATAAAATGCTAAGATTCATCTCTCCTGACAGCCTTGCAAGTACAACAGCAAGAAGTCATATGTGATTGATGTTTACAAATATGTTTTTCTTCCATCACTGGCTGCTTGTCACTGTCAGCACTTTCCCCACGTTTTTGCTCATCAGGTCAACACAGGCTCAGCTCTTTTTTCGGTTCTTGTTCTGTGGCTACCTGGGCTGAAGCGAGTCATTTTGTGTATTGGGTTGACCCTGAGTTGATGGACAGTCTTTAAGACCAATTACGCTTCTCACAATTTACATATTTAAACTGCACAGAAAGGCGGGACTTCCCCTTTTTGTCGGAGCTCACTTGCTGGGAGGTGGGGGGGCTCCAAGCCTCCCGGCCCCGCTGGGCCGGGCCGGGGCCACTGCCCCTTTCCCCCTTTCCCAACGCTGCGGCACGGACCCTGGGTTGCTGCGGGGGGACTGTCCCAGAGCCGCAGGCAGCTAAAACCAGCCATGGACTGCTCACAGCTAAACCCATCCAGCGCGGCTTCTGGGGACAGGCGGGTCCCTCTCCTCTCCATGCGGAGCCGGCGGAGTCAACGGGAGCCGGCAGAGCCTCCTGTCTGCAGCCAGCACACTTCATGCTGAACTGAAGAGGACACCACGCAGCCAGCAGCACAGAGGGAGCGAGGCTTTCTCCACCGTAAAGCCTGAACAGGAACACCCTTCAACATGGCGGCATCAGAGTCAGAGAGAAAGAGAAAGTGAGTCACATGGGACGGAGCTGAGCATGGCGATGGGAGAAAAGAGGGCGGTGCCGCGATTCTGGCGCGTAGCTTAAAAAAAACCTTCTTGCATGCCGTGGTAAGAAACTGTAATACCACAAACTGTTTGTCTCTTTAATCCATTTGAAGAACATGGGGGGATGGAGAATCCTCGTGTGGCCTATGAAGATTATGGAGAGTGCCGATGCCAGGCTATATAGAAGTAGTAAGAGACTGTTAAGAGACTTGTGGCGAAGAAAAGCCTTTGTGTGCAGGCCAAAATAACTTATCCTTAAAAAGATGAATAACCCCATGTGATGGTCCATGTTTTGTAGTGTGAAGGAACTGTGAGATTTTTTCATGGGAGAGATGTTCTACACACAGCAGATTGTTTGTTTTCGGGCAGATCTGCTGTTAGTGGCAGTTTGGGAACCACGTGCAACTGAAGGAAAACCCTTTTTTCCTTAAGCATAAGAGAGAGACTTTTCAAGAACTGCAACACTGACTAACATCCCATGTTCTGTTATCCCTTGTGTGAGCTGGGTAAAAGGAGAGAAGTGCTGGGGGGGGGGATTTGCTTTAATTTTGTTTTGTTATTTTCTCTTTACTTTTAATTCTATTAGTAATAAAACTCTTTCATTGTACTGCAACTGTTTAAGGTTTGTGCCTGCTTTGCTTTTTCTCCTAATTCTTATCTCACAGAAGGAAAATAAGTAAGTAATGAATATTTTGAACCAAAACCACTAAATTTAATTGGTGTTTCCGCCCGGTTTCGAACTCAACCCGCTACATTTTGGCAGCCTGGTAGTTTTTCCACCATCACTGAAACCTCCCCAAAATCTTCTGAATTTGTTTTTTTATGTGCAGATTGGACCATGTGATCATTCATGTGGGAGCACTGAATCTACCAGAGTGCCAAGAACTGGTGTGTATATGATATTTTTCACTCTGTGTGTGATAAATAGAGGAAGATGTACCCTCAGATGCTTTCCATGCTGTCTTTTATAGGCAAGACATGCAGCAGTCATAGGTGCTGGTGGCATTGCTGTCATAGCCCCCTTCTTCTTCAAACCCACAAACAAAGGTGAGTAGATGTGATTGCTAAGGCCTTTTTATTGCCCTCCCAACCTTCCTAATAGATAAAGGATTAATGCCATCTACTTTCTTTGGAAAATATTCTGATGATAATGTTTGCACAACTGTAATGGAAAAGCAAAACCTGCAAGAAGCATTTTTTAAAGATGATAGATAGCAGAATTGTCCTGGTAAGAAGTGGGAAGGATGTCTTTTGGGATGTATTTTGTTACCATTTTGTAAAAAGAAGAGTTGCTTTTGGAAAGAATAGTCTAGTTAACTAGTCTGTGTTCTGAATCGATAGTTTGGGGTTCATGTTTGATCTGGGCCACACTAGGAAGCAGCTGGTTCCATGCTGACCCTTGCTGGGCACTGACCTAGTTGAGGAACTGCTGATACACAGTTGTGGCTCTTGTTACTGAGGTGATCGGGTTTGGTTCTGTCTAAGGTTACCTCAAAACTGAAAACTGAGTATTTTGTCCTTAAGATCCTGACAATAACAAAAAAGAACCACATGAAGTGGAGGTTTGTAAAAGAAATATTAGAAGTTGTCTGAATGAATTCTGAATGGAAATGTTCATATGAAAGCACCAGAAGAAACCAGAGTAAGTTGCCAGAATGGCTGATAGTGACAGCCAGGACACAATCAGTGGCAATCAGACTGGTACTCACAGAGGAACAGCACAAAAGTCAGCAGAAACCTCGCTGAGAGTAGGGTGGCGGTGGTTTTTGCCATTCTTCTTCCTTCTGTGTCAATGAGAAAAAAGATCTGTGAAGGATGCAATGAGCAAGATTCTTGGGAAGAATGTCAACCATAACAACTCTTTGATTCCTAAAATGGTGCAAAAAAAGTTGTCCAAAACCTGGTTCATTATCCTCACCAAGGAATACCCCAGGGAGGTGAACATGAACTTGATCCTTTGTCCTCTGTTACACACAAGTGATCCTGCTGAGACTACTTGGCACACAGGTCTGGCACATGTGAGAGCATGCCTGAGTTACACTTGTAAGAATGAGTGTGAGCTACTCAAATGGGTTTGGTTTAAAAGAAGTATTGTCTTTGCCTTTCTTAAGGTCTTCCCCTGATTTATGTCACATTTAATGTTTTATGACATGTGAAGGGTTTTGTATGACTTGCTGTGTGTGGTGCCCAAGCTGAGACTTCTCCACAGCCCCCGTGCTGTGAATCTGAACTGTGTCTCCCTATGGATAGCCTCCTTCTCTTACGGGATACCTGATGGTTTCCTTCTAGATGAGCTGGTTGCTTTCTTACAGAAGATTGCATCTGAAGCCCCTGAGGTTCCATTTTATTACTATCACATTCCTCCTCTGACGGGTGTGAAGAGTAAGTACAGAGTACAGATCTTTGGTTATTTGCTCTGGACAGCAGGTTATATGGTGTTTCTGAATGCATGGATTTATATTTAGTCTTCAAGGTGTTGTTGCCAGTTCATTCCTAAAATTTTTCTGATCTGGTATAAGAGTCTTACTTTTTGTTGTATTAGTCATTGTTTTAGAGCCGTATAGTTTAATAGGCTTAGGCTGAAAGTGAACAACTTGTAAAATATGAAGTCTTTCTCTCGGGGGCAAGGCAGGGAACTCTTCCAGAACAGGCCTGCATTCTCTCATATGAGATTGCTGTTCTGTACAGTTCGTGTGGAAGAGCTGCTGGATGGGATAAAAGCACAGATCCCCAACTTCCAGGGTGTGAAGTTCAGTGACACGGACCTGCTGGACCTGGCACAGTGCATAAACAAGAATGAAACAGGGGAGTTTGAATTTCTTTATGGGGTGGATGAGGTAAGAAGCTTCTCTTAAAAGTAATTTCTTCTTAAGGCACTCTCTTGCTTCAGCCTTGGGGAAGAAGTAACCCTGGACACTCAGTGCAAGGCAGTTTCACTGCTTCCTCCTACTACCCCTTTTTTGCCTTGATTTTATTACATGAAATAAATTTTTTTTTCTTTTTTTTCTCCCTCCACCCCAAACTAGCAACTGTTGGGTGCACTGGCAGTAGGGGCAAATGGAGCAGTTGGAAGGTCAGTATGGCTTGGACTCCTTCGCCTCACACATCCACTGTGCTGTTTTATCTTCCACTATTTGCATAGTATTTCCCTGACCATCTTCAGTCATGGCAATGGAGGATTTTGCAGGATAGGGATGTAGAGAGGCAAACAGACACATAATCTAGCCCCAGTCCTAGTGATGGGACAGTCATATAACCCAGGATCCCAGAGTATGTTCCTTTGAGTAATTACTGCTGTGGTTTCTAAGCTGATACAAAGGTTTCAATGCATTTTTTATCCTCATGGCAACTTTTGAAGTAGGTAATCACTTCTATCTTCACTGGGTAAGGAACCAAAACCCAGAGAGGTTAAAATTGTTAGTTCACATGAGCAGTGTGTGAGGAAAAGAGCTGTGCTGAGTTTAATTTCTAATTTATCTGCCCCTCATATCAGGCTGATTGGATGAATTACTGTGTGATATCTGTGTTCTCTCTAGGCAATCCATTAAATAAACAAGCAGCTGGAAAACTAAGTGATTGACTTTCCTTATTGCCTGATGATATCTTTTTATTTTTAATTTTGAAAAGCAGTTCCATTTGGAAAGAACTGGGAAGAGAAATCTGTTCTCTAATTCTTCCATGGAGCTTGGCATACTTCAGATGCTTGACAGTAGGTTGCACCACACATAGATTGCACGGATTTTTCTCATAATAATGACAATATCAACAGCAAAAGCCTGTGGTCATTTCTTTTGTTTCACTGGTTTTAAGTTCCTCCTTTGCATTTACCAATTCTATTTTTGGTTTGGTTTTTTGACAGTACATACAACTATTTGGGCCGACAAACCAATCTGATGTTGCAAGCCTTTGCAAAGCCAGACCTTGCCTTGGCACAGAAGTATCAGGTAAAGCATCTTCCTGGGCCTCACTGGGAGCAACCTGCTTCCTCTTTGAGCTTTTCTGTGGCTGTCCTCCATATGGTTCTGTCATCCTTTCTGAGACAGGTTTATTAAAGAAAAATTCTTTCATCTCCAACCCCGCTTTTTGTTATTCATCCCTCCTCACTTTTTTGACCATTCCTTATTACCTTTTAACCAAGACCTGCCTCACTTACCTTTCAACTCTAATCTCATCCATGCAAGTGGGCAACGGTCTGGCCTTTTTACTGGAACAAACCCACAGTGGCCAAGCCCCTTGACTAGGAATATTCTGGGAATAGCCTATGTGATGTAGGGCAGAAAGCTGTCCCAAATCAGCTCTGCCTTCTCCCCTTTTGGTCTTGGGCAGTTTGAAGATTTGTGAGGAGTTCTGAGCCATCAGTATACAATCTGTACCCAATGTTTTTATGGAACATTTGTGGTATCCCTCCCCTATTCCACTGGAATTCAATTAGTATTTCCCAGAGACTGGCTAGGTGGCCAAGGGCTTTTCTCAAAGCTGTGCAACAGTTATATCAGATATAAATATAGTAGCTTTAGATGCTTTTACACTTTCAAATTTGAGGGTGCTAATAAATTACTATCGGTCTTTTCTAGTTTCTCACTGGGGAATTTCTCAACTTTGTCATCAAACTGGGTAAGTAAACAGGGTAAACACTGCCTGTTTTCCTCATTATGTCTAAAAGTGCAAACTTGGTGCTCCTCAAACTCTCATATAGCTGTACTCTTAGAACTTCCTTCCTGAAAGATACTGCAGTGAAAAACTGTTGCATCTGCTGTTTCCCAATTTAGTAGCAGTTGGGAGCTGAACAAAGGGAGCTGACCAAGCATCCCTGACAGATTCCACTCTCCCTTCCTTCCTTCTGCTGTGAAATCTCACAGATTTAAAACTGTGACTCTGTGATTTACCCTTGTTCTTATCCTGACTCTTTCTGTGGGTTGGTTTTTTTGTTAGGTTTTTTTCCTTCCACCGCCAAAAGCTCATTTCTAGCTTTATTGCTACAGTAATTTTTCTGAAATGGTGGTGCCCAAGTAGAACAACAGTTCTGATATTTCTCTCTCCTGCCTTGCTGTAATTTAACAGGAATATTGTTGAAGGCTGTACAAGGCCAAAACATTTTAAAAAACCATGATTTCTAGAAACAAAATCAAGTTTAAATATAAAGAGCAATTAAAACCAACAGAGTGGTGTCGGAGACTGAAACAGACAGGAAATGTTTAAATTAAATTCTATCAGACATTTAATGAAGAGAGCTGTTTGTTTGCGGTACATATGCAAGCCCTGATGAATCTTGCCGAGCTTTAGAGCCTGGTTGTATTTCTTGGGTTCAAAGTCAGAGGAATTGCGTTGTTTTTTAGCCTTATAGATAAAGAGGGAAACACTAAATTTCCAGAAGTACATAAGGAGTCATGATCTATAGACAGAGGGCAGGATGTCGTCACTGCCAAGGCTTGGCTCTGTGTGAGTCTGAATTGGGGGATTCCTACATAGGAATAAGTTTAGTAAGTAGGTGTAATTTTTACTGCAGTGTCATTCCTGTCTGCAAGCACAGTTACCTCTTTTAAATTACACTGCTCTTGCTTCCAAGAAGTGCTTGAAGCCTGGTTGATGCTGGATTACACAGAAAATCTATGCTGCTGCTTTTTTGGACACCTGTATTGAGGCTGCTTTAAGGAAAGTGGTCTGCAAATGTCCTGATTTTGCTTTTGTCTGCCCAGGTTTTGGTGTTGCACAGACTAAAGCTGTAATGACTTTTGTTTCTGGCATTCCCATGGGACCTCCACGGCTTCCGCTTGTTGATGCCTCCAGTGAGTTCATCGTCAAGGCCAAAGCCAAGCTGGACAGCATTGTGTGGCCTGATGGTGACTGATCATAGTGTCATGGAATCACTAAGGTTGAGAAAGACGTCTAAGATCATCAGGTCCAACCACTAACCTGACACTCCCGGGTTCACCACTAAACCACATCCCCAAGTGCCACATCTATGATGTTGACTTCCATGTAGATCTGGAGGTTCCTTTTCTGGTATTCTCTGCCATGTGGCACATCCCCCACATGATGGGCTAGGATTTCTTTCAGGGAAATGGCAATGTGCCCAAGCCCCTTCCTGTTAGGGCTGCCTTTGCTGGAGCACATGTAGCCTGACATTTTACACTGCTCTCCTGGAGTGCTGCAAATTCCAGGACTAACTGGGATTGTTTAATAAAAAAATAGCAAATTTTTCCCAGTTGGAGGAGAGAGCTGACGACTTTTGCATAGAAAGGAGGAAGATCTGTCTCTACCCCCTCTCAGCTGGATGGTGTTTTGTCCTCTCCATGAGGACATTGTGGGTTTAAACAACAGTATGACAACATCAGGTTGCTCAGGCTGGTATCTGTTCATCAGAATCACTGGGACATTGTCTGTGTGTGTAAAATCCTGCTTCTGTCTGATTTCTGTGTTTATACAGCTTAATGCAAAATTTAAAAAAGAAATCCCTTTTGTAACAGCAAGCTTTGGATCGCTAATAAGCAGGTATTTCTCCATTTTTTTCTTTAGGACAGAAACAAAGCCACGATTGAGCTGTGCACCTCCATGTGGCAGTGCAGAATGCTGTCATGCAGGTTAGGAAGGCATAGAATCATAAGAAACCTAGAATGGTTTGGGATGGAAGGGACCTAAAAATCATTCAATTTCCATCCACACCTTGCACTGTCCCAAGTTGCTCCAAGCCCCATCCAGCCTGGTCTTGGACACTTCAGGGATGGGGCAGCCACAGCTTCTCTGGGCAGCCTGTGCCAGTGCCTCACCACCCTCACAGGGAAGAACTTCTTCCCAATATCCCATCTGACTCTGCCCTCTGGCAACGGGACGCCATTCCCCCTTGTCATGTCACTTCAGGCTTTGCCCCAAGTCCCTCTCCAGCTCTCTTGGAGCCCCTTTAGGCACTGCAAGGGGCTGTAAGGTCTCCCCTGCGCCTTCTCCAAGCTGAATACCCCCAGGTCTCCCAGTCTTGTCTACAGAGCAGAGGGGCTCCAGCCTTTGGAGGAGCTTCAAGGCCTTCTCTGGACTCACTCCAGCAGCTCTGTGTCCTGATGTTGGGGGCCACAAAGCTGGAGGCAGCTCTGCAGGTGGGGTCTCACCAGAGCAAGTCACCTGTTGTCAGATTAAAAGGTGCATTTTTTTATGTCCTGGGCTGAACCTCTTGCTGGCTGATGGTCCCTATGGCTGACACATGAGGGGTCTCATGCCCTGACTGTTCCTCATGAAAAGAATGATTGCAGGGGGGCTGGAAGGAGGGAAGAGAGATTCAGTATGTACAGAGGCACTTGGGTGGTTTTGCCACAACCAGTGGCGCCATGGATGACAACAACAGAATTGTGATGGATGGCATCCAGAATTTCACTTTCAAAATTCTTCAGAGGTAAGGCCTCTCTCTCTTCTTGGATCTGGATACAAAAGTCCAGGACATTTCCAAAATCTCCAAAAATCAGCCTCTTCTGCTCCACACCTATACTTTGCCTCACTTTATGCTTTTCCCTTACCCAAAGGAAAAACTGCCTAAGAACAGGTCATCGTTTGTATTTTTTCCTGGCACAGCACAACTCATCCCCGCATCCACCCCAGTGGAACACCCAGCACTTCTGAAAACATGGTGTGTATTTGTACTGAAATCCAGCCTTACACACTTTGTGTTACATTCAACCCCTCTGGAAAATAAAGAGCCTAGCGCAAGGATGACAAGTCACAGGAAGCACACTTACCCTCTGTAATTCCTGATCCCGCTCCAGACGGTACATGAAATCACTTTTCAGATCCATGCTTATTTGCTCCGGAGTGAGCTGGAAGTGTAAGACGTTATTTGGAGGCTTTTTGACCCCTCTTCTTATCTACATCGTAACTTCAGTATCAGATCAGTCACACCAACATCATGATCCCAAATATCCGTAAAGGATCGTTTCCTACATAACTCCCTGAAATCAGTTATGCCTCTGAGCTGTTTTATTTCATTCATTCCAGCGTATTAAACATTCATCTCCAAAGAAGTCTCTCAGAAAGACCGAAAACACTGAAGAAGAACGATTGTTTAAACACTTTGACTGCTTGAGAAACATACTCGATTCAGCAGGAAGCCAACAAGATGATGGTTCGGACAGGAGTTTTCAATATAAGTAACGACCTAATGTAAACACAAACCTACCCTTAAAACTGCAGCTGAAAAGGGAAAAGTTTGAAGAGAATTCATCAGGCAACTCCTGTTTTTCAACTGCAAAGGAATTCTGAAGAAATGAAAATTTGTTACCAAAGGGTAGTTGGCCAGTTGTTTTTACTGCAAGTAAGTCAGCTGTTCCAGTTAGAACTAGCACGGGTGAATCCTGAAGAGATTTGAAGCCAGCTTAATTTGCAATGTCCACATCGGTTATGTGTTTTGTGCAGCAAGAGCTAAATTTACATAGTTCCATATATTTAAAAAAAACAATATATAACAATCAATACTAATTTAATGTAACTTATGGAAAAAACTCCAGTAGAAAAAGTATTAAATTATTATTTTGGCCATAAGCAATCTGGCTCTTATAGGAAAATCAAGCTCCTGCCCTAATTCTGACCAGGTTATACCAGTCAGACCAAACTACCCTCTGAACTTGGCAAACCAGTAATTCTTTCCCTTCTTCATTCTATCATGCCACATTGTTGCTTTGAATTCGTTCTGTGCTGAATGAGACTAGAAATGACAAAAAGTAAGAAAAGTTGGTTGCTTGTGTAGTGGCACTGGCTTGGAGCAGTTTCTCCTCCCAGAATAAGAGTCTGAGCATGGAAGTATGGGAAAGAGAAGCCAGAGGATTATAAATGACATGGCTGTGAACTTACCTTGTAATTTCAATTATAAATTTTGTATGGGCTGCACAATAGCAGGCAAAAGGTGAAACAAAGCAGAGAATTGGGACACTCAAAACACTGCTGCTCAAGACCTGATAAAACATGAAGTAAACACAAAGAACTCTCTGCCTCCAGATCAAGAAAGGAAGAAATTTTATCAGTGGACTGTCCTCTCCTTTGAAATAGCTCATACTTTAAATCCTGGTCAGGGAGAAGCATTAGAAGTTCTGGAAGCATGGGGAAATCAAGCAACAGGTCCATTTTTTAAGCTGTCTTACATTTGCCAGAGGACCATCATCAATATTGCAGCCAGTCCAAGGGTTCCAGTTGGAATGAGGTGGTGACCAGGGAACAACTCCCATATGACTTTGTCTCTGCGATGGTTCAAAATGGGCCAACTTTCCAACATTGATCAGAACTGGATCACTGGGATCTTCAGGCTATAAATCCAAAAGCAGAGTGGGCAAAGACAGATAAATGATAAAACGAGCAGGTGTGATGTTCCATACTGGAGTATTGAACCACATACTCACCAAAGGCACAATCTCCAGGGACAGTTCCTGTATAGTCTTTTGCAGATGATTTTCTAAGTCAGAAGACAACAACACCTCATAGGGTTCCAACTAGGAAATATTTAAAAACTACCCGTCAATATACACAAAAAACAGGCACTGGAATCCAGAACTGTGGGCTATTAGAGCTGAACCATCAAACACCTCCTCATGAAACAAGGCCAAAGAGTATCATCAGTTCAAAATTCACATTCTTGAAATGTTTTGCCAACTTTTCATTGAATAAGAATTTGCAGGCTATTTTTAAATACTTGAGTTTAACACATTCCCAAACTTGCAACCAAATAACAACTGAATAACATATATTCCTTGGTATGTATATATATATATATATATATATGTATATATATTTGAATTGGCAGAAAATGCTCATGTGACAGAGAATTAATCCAAACAGTCATAAACAGAAATATTCAAGCTTGTAGAAAAAATATACAGAAAATAGCATTTGTTACAAATCCTATTTCATTTAATAGAATGTAAAATTGGTTACTGCTCCAATCACATACACATGAAGCTATATTTCTGATGCAAATCACTGGCCAGAACAGAAACAGTTGCTAAAGAATAAAAATTTTTAATAACTTACAAGATGTTAAATATGGAGAGCAAACTTTTAACTCACTCCTGCTTATGAGAGTGCTTCTGTGTTATGAAATGAAAGCAATAATTCCTGTCCCTCCTGCCAAACTCACCAATTCTCCTTTCTTCTTCGTCTGCCCAGAGTAAGGCTCAATGATACCAAGGTGGTAGAGCTGTCTGACCAGGGAAAGGGCACAGGACTGTGCTGCCAGCTTTTTGTTTGATCCGTGCTCGCGACTGAAAATCCCTGCAGCACACAGAGGTCAGAGCTGTAGCAGCGGAGTCAAGCAGCTTCCACAGAAGACACTACTCTGAACTGGGCTCTCTGACTGTACACTTAGACCAGGTTTCATGGACAGTCTCAAATCTTGATAAATCCAGAATTCCACCATAAAATCCAACTAGGTCCCTCCACTGGCCAGCTAACACTGGCTGTGTGATGTTACTTTACTGCTAAGTCCCTTGAAGTTTTTCTGCATTCAGTGCCTAAGGAAGTATGATTATCCAATAACATCCAGCAACATCAAACAAATTACCCTTTACCTCTGGAAGTGGCTCCAACACATAACTATAACAAACTCTGTACCCACACATGTTCCTCTATACCAACACCCATCTCTTGCAAAGTTAAAAAATAAACTTACTTCTGCCCAGCTGCTTCACATAAATGTTCATTTCTGCATTAAAGCTCCTGCAAGAGAAAGAAAGAACACAAAGGTACAATTACCAATAGCTGACACTGCAAAAATATTTACTCTTTCCAATATTTCTAGGCAAAGATCTCTGTCCTCAGTCAGAAACTCTCACTGCTTTTAGTCCCTTTAACCCCAAGTTAGTAGGTAACAGACCTGCCATCAACAGAACCAGATGATTTGATAAGAAGACTCCTGAATATGCCACTGTTCAGCACTGAAATTTAAAGCCACATTATTAGGAAATATGCTCTGAGCTGTCCAAGTTTAAGGCAACAGTTATAAAGCATGTGGGATGTTGATGCAACATTAATATGCATCCCAATGTACCATTAACTGTATCCCACATTAGTATTGGTATAACACTAACGTAACCCACTAACAGCCTGTGTTTTAATGACTAGATGCAACATTTAATACAGTTACTCTGCTTTTTGCCACACATTTGATCAGCTCAGAGCATAAACAAAATCAAACCAGGTCACTTAGTCAAAAACATTGAACTTATCTGAACAGGAGACAGAGTATTTGAATTTGCAGGAATTTCCATTCCCTTATGCCATTCTCTGGAAACAGCAGAACTTGAGTAACAGAGTTAGAGAGTTACTCAAGGGTAACTCTGGTAGCAAACCCAACAATTTACTTAGTAGATACGTAACCAGTTCAGTTAAAGGTTAACTGGCATATTAATCACAGAATCATAGGATCATGGAATGGTTTGGGTTGGAAGGGATCTTAAAGACCATCTCATTCCAATCCCCTGCCAGGGGCAGGAACACCTTCCACTATCCCAGCTTGCTCCAAGCCTCGTCCAACCTGGCCTTGGACACTTCCAGGGATGGGGCACCCACAGATGCTCTGGGCAACCTGTTCTAGGCCCTCACCACTCTCACAGAGAATTCAGGCTTAAAAAGAAAATCCTCAATGGAGGAGGACAGAAATCACGATCCATGTTTTTAAGAATCCCAAACCTAAGCCTGTATTTGCCACATGAAATATTCAAGCCAAGTTCTTGTAAGACAGGATTTAAACCGGCAAATGTGACTCAAGGCGCATGACTGGAGTTTATTGGACTGAGATCCTCTTTGGAAACTAGGCCTTGGCATTTGCACAGCAGGAGGCTGTGCCTTGCACAGGAGGCTGTGTCCTTCATTTTTTGCTGCAAACAAACAATAAAAAAGGTTAAAGGAGTGACTTAAATTTCAGGTTAGACCTCCTTCCTGTGCTACCAGTAAACTGACCTTCAGGCACAGTGGCTTCAGGGGTCAAAGGCCACTGGCTCTCAGGGACACAACAGCCACCTAAGACACCGATGACAGTATGTTTCTCAGCCAGGCCTACAGTCAGCATTCAATCTCATTCTCCACCACCTGAGGGGAGAACAGCAACACCAGAAATCAGTTTGCAACAGAATCCCATGATTCCCTAGTCCAGCCTCAGCAGCCCATGTGTGAGCAGGCACAGGTCTTTGGTGCCACTCTTCAGCAGGAACAGGAGGCACACGCATCCCAAAACAGAAAAGCCACATCCCATCCCTTAATATGAGCTCATGCTTTGTGTTTTAGGAGAGCCATCTTTATATTTACAATATATAATTAAATTAATTAAATGTCTAATTAAAGTTTCCAAATTAAAATTTTCCAGCTATTACTAAGTTCTT
Organism: Corvus kubaryi; assembly: GCF_017639235.1. Taxonomy (NCBI): domain Eukaryota; kingdom Metazoa; phylum Chordata; class Aves; order Passeriformes; family Corvidae; genus Corvus; species Corvus kubaryi. The sequence goes on from NW_024581118.1 coordinate 174,790, forward strand.
AGACCATGAGTATGATTAATTGACCACAAACCTCTGAGAGCATGGCTAACATATCTGTTATAACCTATATCTCTGATCATTACCTCAAAAAAACCCCAAAACAGATTGGCAAGATTCATAAAACCGGTATTTCTTTAAAAAAACCCAACAACCTAAACTATATTATGTCCTCAAAGCTCCAAAAACATCCCTCTCCTGTTACACACTCCAAAAGGATTAAATCAAACAGTCTCCCAACAGTCCCTCAGTGAGCCCTACAACACATTAGGATTGTTTCATGCCTATTTGATCTGTTGCAGCAGGTAGTGAATAGCCCATTCTGCCATTCCATCCAGGGCAATCCACACAAGCTTCCCTGAACAAAGAGTATATAGGAAACTCTGAAATACACTCCAGAAGAACAATAACCAGGCTGAGAAACATACTGTCATCTGTATCATTTCCTTCTGCTCAAGACTAGATAAATTTAAATACATAGGGTTTAATGCTGCAGCAGGTGTAACAAAAATGAGCTACACAAATATTCCCTAAGCTACAAGATAAAAGAAATGTTCAGAAGCTACACCTGCAACAAGCATAATTTAAATTGCTAGTACTGTACAAACTAACTTTTTATGTCACTCACTTAAGTGAAGGAAATGGCCTTGCCTGAGAGACATAAATTGAGATGAAGTGACTTGAAGACAGGTTTTAAATGAGAATTTACAACTTTCTGCACCAATACACATCTTTTAGATGTTCCAAATGACTGGAAGACTCAATAACAAAAGAATACCATAAGTCCTGCAAGAGAGACTCTCATGAAAGGCTGTAATAAGAAAATTCTCTTGTCTTTCTAAAAATATTAACTTTCATAGAACACAAGTTTATATAACACAAAAATGCCCAACCCCAAACCCAGCCAGGAGAATCCAGCAGCAGCAGCACACCATTGTGTCCGGCCACAAAACATCATTATATTTTACCAGAAATAATTCAATGTCCTAACATCTGGATGATTTGTAAATACTGTTCCTAATAGGGATAAAATAATAAAAACAATCAATTCTTTATGGACAATCTGTTATGAGCTACTTTCATTTGGGAGAAACACATGCTTCTGGTGGAATGGCTAAAAGTCAAAAAAGAGTGATATCCAGCTGGTCTTAACTGAAACTTAAGACTCTCAGAACTCCTTTGGGAAGATTCTGCCGAACTGTTTTTTTCAAAAGATGATTCCATTGCCAAAAAAGTTAGTTATAATAAATATATATAATATAATAACATATATAAAATATAATAAAAAAGAAAAATAAAATGTCCTTAAAGCACGTTGCTACATAAGCAAATTTAAGATTTACTTAAAATGCACAAAGGCAACAACAGTCACAGAACAATCACCACAAACACTTGAGCTCTCTTTTCATTCAAACTAACACCCCAGCTAGAGGACTAGAGGACAGAAATCAGTTTAAAAGCTGCATATCCAGAATTTCTCAGAAATCTCTTCAGTCCCTCAGATCTTGGTACTGAGACTCCTCACCCCCATATCAATATTTAGGGATGTTTTTGGTCCTGGGAAAGAACACTATGGCTCTATGGAGCACGGCAAGTAAGTGTGAAGAGCCACTGTCACCAAAAATATTTTGAACCCTTCAGACACAGATGGTGACTAAAACTACCAAACCTGTTGTGATCAGGCCCCATTTCAATGTATTTATATTCTTCCTGGATCTTCTCCTTTTGGAAAAACTGGTTCAGACGTGCCTTGGCATTTTCCAAGGTCCAACCCCCATGAAGATCGGCATTTAAGTCCACTTCTGACTCTGAGGTCTAATATGGAAAAAAAAAAAAGAGTATCATTTACCAGTTTAAAGATTATTACAAGTCTTTAAAGTAACACACCTACATGCTATAAAATAATTAGGACATCACAGAAAATGCTAAAAAGTCCTCAGTAATTCCTTATTTTCAGAATAAAATGTCTGTACAGAGTCCTGGATGTTCAGATTATCCAGAGCAATTTATTTGTTCCTAGCTTAAACAAATTACCTTTATTAAAAGTCAACAAGTAAATCTGCAGCTTAAACTAACAGCAAAATATCAAAAGAAAACTGCAAGCTTGGTTATAAATGCAAATAACAAATTAAAGGGAACAAAAGATACCTATTTAAGAACTAAAGGAGAATTCCACTGCATGACTTACCTCCTGCACTTCTTGCTCCTCTTTCCTTGAATAATAATCTTGCAAGTTTGCACCCCGATCCCACTGAGCTCCATGACTGCCACAGTTTCCAGGTGCTGCACCTGGTCTGTTGCCTACCACACAGAAAAAAAAACCCACAAAATAACTCCCCAAAACATGTTCTTAGCAGCAGAGAGGCATTGTCTGGCCATTTTGACAGGCCATGACCTTCAGATCTCATGCAGTCATCCACACTGCTGCCTCAAAACTATGACTTCAGTGTCCTGTCTGCAGAGTGACGCAATTTGGGGGAGAAATCACCACCAAAACACATTCAGATACACAGAAATTACAGTTTTCAGTCTTACCTACTTCACTTTTTAAAAGCAAATGTGGAGGAAGGGGTCCCCCCGAAGCTGAACTGGAACCAGTGACATCTCTAGCTGCTTCCTGTCCTCCAGTGGGGATATCACCTGCTGCTGGCTAGGGAAGGAAATGAAGGAAAACCTCAGCACATCAGTACATAATAGGTCATTTTACTATTTAGCTAGGAACTATTCAAGCAGTTTAAAGACCTCAGGCAACAGTTATCCCCAGTAAATAGGCAATAGTTACTACCCAGTAGCAACCCCAATAGTAACACAACTGTGAATATTCAGACACTGAACTGCCATGAAACTGACTGGCACAGCAAAACCAAAATAGCAGTCCTGTTCCCATTGGGTTTCACCTAGGCTGATGAGGCAGGGAGGCTGCTTCCACTGAGAAAATTCATATATCCTTAATGGAGCACTAGAAGAAGATTCTTCCCTCTCAACAGGTTAACACATAACTTCATGCTGTATTTACTTTCTCACTAAACTTGCTGTAATGACAGAGTTAACCTCCTCTTCCTCAGCCTTTAAGTGATAGTCACTGCTGAGTGTTCACAAAACATCATAAAAAGCAGTGATCCTGTTACACAGCTGAAGCAATTATGGTTTTGAAAATGCCAGATTTTCAATGTCTGGTTTGATATACCTGTGATTATTATTTTTGGGTTTGTTTTTGTTGTTTTTCTTTTAAAGCACACAGGATTATATATATTTTATATGTATTATAACATGGCTCTAAAACTTTACAGTGTCAGGTGTGAGTACTCAGCACTTTTAAAGCCAGACTGCACGTCACAGGGACTGAATTCTTTCCAGCCTCATCAGCTTTGCAGCCCAACACACAGCTGTATTTCCCAGATCATCCTACAACATTCAGTTGGGCTTGATAATCTCAAAGGTCTTTTCCAACCTAAATGATTCCATGAGTCCATGATATTCTGTATGGGCCTCAGCCTTCCAGCAGTGCAAGAAGTCCCTCACATTCATCACTGCACAGGGGCACCAGACTGAACTCCAGGGATGAAACACAATCAAGAGCATGGCACCACAATGACAGAGTAGTCTTTGGAAAGGAGAAAGAGCAACTTACTCCAAAAGCAGGAATTTCATCCTTCTTCATTTCATTCACCCGCACTAAGTAGTTGATGAAGTCTCGGGCAGCGTTGCTCTGCGCATCCTTCTTGTTGGTAGAGTTGCCCATGCCGACATAGTTGAAGCCTTCCACTCGGACCTGCAAGGAACAACACACAGCTCTGGCATGTGCAGCTGAAAGGGGTTTGGAGACCAGCAACACCAACTGGAACACCAAATCCTGGCTGCTGCTAAGTACAGGAGAAATAATATTACTAAATATTGTTACATATAATTATATATAGCTACATATTTCTGTAGGTATTGAAAAGCAAACCCCCACATTCTGAGAACTTCTGCCCTCAGAGCACAAGTGCTTCCCAAAACCTCGTGGAAGAAGAAAAATCAATGTAGGAAGGGAACCTGGCAACACACAGCAGCAAACTCTGCCCAAGATCACTTTCCTCAACTTAAATACCAAACCCTTGGATAACAAGGACAGGAGTGACTTGGGTCCACTCAGCCATAGCTCCATGCTCTTGCAACATAGATGTGATTTATTTCTGATTTTTTTTTACTTTAGCACAGCAATTCTACGCCCTGGACAATGGTACCTCGAACCATACAGTAACCATACTGGATTCACAGCCATCCTACCAAGCTGCAAAAATCAGTGAGAGAGATGCTTCAATGAGACTGATCCTTTCACCTGTTAAGCCTCCATGGATAATCATGGGGCATCAACATATCAAAACGAGTACAACACTACTTGTATAATATACAATATATATGTATAGTGTGACTTTTTACAAAAAGCATGGAGTGACAGAACAGGGGGGAGTGGCTTCACACTGACAGAGGGCAGGGTTAGATGGGATATAAGGAAGAAATCGTTCCCTGTGAGGGTGGGGAAGCCCTGGCACAGATTGCCCAGAGAAGCTGTGGCTGCCCCTGGATCCCTGGAAGTGTCCAAGGCCAGGTTGGATGGGGCTTGGAGCAAGCTGGGATAGTGGAAGGTATCCATGGCAGGGGGTGGAACTGGATGAGCTTTAAGGTCCCTTCCAGCCCAAACCATGATTCTGTGAATATATCTATTCATACAACCATTCCATCCTAGTATTGCTCAACCAGTTATAATACCTTGAAAACTGCTTTAATGCCACTGTGTTTCTTAGTTTTCTTACTGACATGGAAGACAAACAGGGAAGAGAAGGGTAAAATGACAAATTTAAGACGCAGATCTGTAGATGCTAAGAGAGGTGGCAGAGCAATTTTCCTATTTTTACAGCCGCCTGTGAAAGTCTCCCTTCTCACACTAACCAGCTAGGAAAACCATTTGAGTTTCTGTAAACTATCTCACAGGTGCAGGCTGTTTGTGACTCTGTTTTCCACACTGGGAAAAATATTTTGGAAAGGGATGTTATGCCGTTCAGCCAATCCCTCTGGGAGGCAGATGGTCAAGCATCCAATGGTTTTATGCAACCCTTGCGAACAAAGCTATATAAGCTGAATTATATAATTAAATATAGCCATTTTCTGGCCTTTGAATCTGATCCTGAATCCGTGTCATTCTTTGCGCCGTCTTGGTACTACAGCGACACAGATCCATGGCATCACTCATGAACTGATCTGTTCTGCACATGGCCTCACACTTAGTGCCAGCTACTTGTCAGAGCCAACCTGAATTCACAGCTCCCACATCCCCAATATCTAGAGAAAGGAGTAAAGGAGTATTAGAGCAGTGCAGAGTAGCAACCATTCCAACAAGAATTCTTTAATACATTTCATCTGAAGTTCAAGAGTGGGCCAAAGTTCTTGGCAGAGGTGACATACAGCACCCCTCAACAACTATTTTAACTGCAAGAAAGGTCACACACGATGCAGAGACACACACCACCCGTAAATAAACCGACCCGTTTTTCCTGTAAGAACATCGTTCCGGCTTCTTCCCTCCTTTCACTCATTTCACAGTGCGCACGCGCAGCCAGGACACTCTGGCTCAAAGCAGCCCAGCCCTCCCTGAGCCCTCGGCTTCCAGTGACGCCCACCCAGCCCGGGCAGGGCCCAGACCGCGGACAGGACCCCAGACCCCCGGTGCGGATCCCAGGTTCCTTCTGGCAGAAGACCCCGGCAGCACCCCCAACAGGGCAGCAAGTTCCCTCTGACAGAGCCGCCAGACCTGCTCCCAGACCCCCGGCACCGATCCCACGTTCCCAGCGGCAGAGCCTCGGGTCCGACCCGGCAGGGTCCTCAGCAGCACCCCGAAACCCCTGGAACAGCCCAGACCCCATCACGAACCTCAGACCCCCGGCAGGGCCCCACATTCCCTTTAACAGGGTCCTCAGACCCCCGGCAGAGCTCCAGGTCCCTCCCGGCAGTGACCCAAGACTCGCGGCACGGTCCAAGTTCCCTCTGGCACAGCCCATGCTCTCGTCACGGCCTCCAAGCCCCCCAGCACAGCCCCCACACGCCCGGCAGGGCCCCGGCAGGCCCCCGGCAGGCCCCCAGACCCACTCAGGGCCCTCAGATCCCCGACAAACCCTGGCAAGACGCTCAGAGCCCGCCAGGGTCCGTCCAGGGCCCCGGAGGACCCCAGTCCTCCTCTGTGTCCCCAGACCCGCGGCACAGCCCGAAGTCCCCCTCAAGGCTCCCAGCCCCCCACAGGGCGCCCAGCCCGCTCCCCCGATGGAGCAGGCCCGCACCTCGCAGAGGAAGGTCTGCCGGCCACGGCCGCCGGCGGCGCGAATCTCGTAGACCGGCATCACCCTCCTCCTGCCGCACCAGGCGTACAGGTAGTTCTTCACGTCCCCCATGGCCGGGCCGGGGGCACCGGAGCAGGACCCTCCGCTCCAGCCGGCGCCGGGCCCGCGGCAGCACCACCCGGCAGCGCCTGCGCGCGGCCGAACGGCGGCCGGGAGGCATCCGGGAGGTGCCGGGCGCATTCCCTCTGCCCTCCATCCCTCTCCTCCAGCGCCCCGCGATCGCGCTCCTGTCCAAACCATCATCTTGTTGGCTTCCTGCTGAATCGAGTATGTTTCTCAAGCAGTCAAAGTGTTTAAACAATCGTTCTTCTTCAGTGTTTTCGGTCTTTCTGAGAGACTTCTTTGGAGATGAATGTTTAATACGCTGGAATGAATGAAATAAAACAGCTCAGAGGCATAACTGATTTCAGGGAGTTATGTAGGAAACGATCCTTTACGGATATTTGGGATCATGATGTTGGTGTGACTGATCTGATACTGAAGTTACGATGTAGATAAGAAGAGGGGTCAAAAAGCCTCCAAATAACGTCTTACACTTCCAGCTCACTCCGGAGCAAATAAGCATGGATCTGAAAAGTGATTTCATGTACCGTCTGGAGCGGGATCAGGAATTACAGAGGGTAAGTGTGCTTCCTGTGACTTGTCATCCTTGCGCTAGGCTCTTTATTTTCCAGAGGGGTTGAATGTAACACAAAGTGTGTAAGGCTGGATTTCAGTACAAATACACACCATGTTTTCAGAAGTGCTGGGTGTTCCACTGGGGTGGATGCGGGGATGAGTTGTGCTGTGCCAGGAAAAAATACAAACGATGACCTGTTCTTAGGCAGTTTTTCCTTTGGGTAAGGGAAAAGCATAAAGTGAGGCAAAGTATAGGTGTGGAGCAGAAGAGGCTGATTTTTGGAGATTTTGGAAATGTCCTGGGCTTTTGTTTCCAGATCCAAGAAGAGAGAGAGGCCTTACCTCTGAAGAATTTTGAAAGTGAAATTCTGGATGCCATCCATCACAATTCTGTTGTTGTCATCCGTGGCGCCACTGGTTGTGGCAAAACCACCCAAGTGCCCCAGTACATACTGGATGAATACATCAGAACCAACCGAGCTGCTGAGTGCAACATAGTGGTGACACAGGTGAGGAATGCGTGGCCACTGCAGTTCTGTGCTGGATATGAGAAATCACCTGTTGGTTAGGGTAAAATCAGAGAACCATGGAATGGTTCTGGTTGGAAGGGATCTTAAAGCTCATCTCATTCTAACACCCTGCCATGGTCAGTAATGCCACCCACTAGGCCAGGTTGCTCCAAGCCCCATCCAAGCTGGCCTTGAAGGATTGAAGGATGTGTTGAGGACCATTATTATTATTGCAGGTCATGGTTCATAAAGATGTATCCTCAGCAATATAAGTAGGAGAAACCTCAGCATCATGTGCATTTTCATTTGGAATATTACTCTTGCATGGATTTACAGTTTGGATAATCTGGCCTGAACCTTGCCCAGGTGAAAACTCTCAGACCAAAGAAATGGTTTGGGAAATAGTAGCTGGTAGTTGCCATATATCCTTATATCCCTGCTTTGTGAAAAAAAACCCCTTTGCTGTTACAATATTAGTGTTTAATGATTACTTTGTAAAGAAATCTTACGACAGGGCACCTGTAACATTTATAATTTCCTTTATTGCTTCCAGTGGTCTTGTGATAAACTTCTAAAACCTTCTCATTAATTTAGAGAAAACTTTTCCACCCCTCAGCCCCGGCGGATCAGCGCAGTTTCCGTAGCAGAGCGTGTATCCTATGAGAGGGGGGAAGAGCCGGGGCAGAGCTGTGGGTACAGCGTGCGGTTCGAATCTGTGCTCCCTCGGCCACACGCCAGCATCATGTTCTGCACTGTAGGTCTGTATTGCTTCCGTATGTTTGGAGCTTATCATGACTTTGAACTCTTGAGTTAGCAGCAAAAGCGGGAATGTGGTCAAATTAAAATTTTTATAAAGTCTGCTCAGAAGTTTGAAAGGGTCTTTTTGGATAAAAGTTTGCTGACATGCCGTTGTGCAAAGAAAAATTAAGATTTAAGATTTTTGTTCAGAAGTCTGATAATACAGGTCTGATAGCACACAGAAATAATCCCATGAAGAGATAAAATTGCCATATATTAATTGTCCTTAAAAGACAGAAAGGGAAGCAGCACTGGCTGGGAAAGATGGAAGAGTCTTTCTTGTGGTAATGCTTTGTGGCCTTGTCACTTGTACAAAGGAAAGCATGGCAATTAGAGATGGGATTAGAAAAGGGGCTGGGCAGCCTGCACACTTCCTGATTTTTAAACCAGGGGCTTAACCAGGGAGGGGAAAGGTTGAACTGTTACGTGAACATTTACCTGCTGTCTCTGGTTTAGGTGTTCTTCTGAGAAAGGTGGAGACTGGGATCCGTGGCATTAGTCACGTTATTGTTGATGAGATCCATGAGAGAGACATTAATGTGAGTTAGCTGGTGATGACAGACCTAATCTCTCTATTCTTCTGTTCTGTTTAACTTCTGTATGTGTTTGTGTGTAGTAGCCAACATGCGAGAGGAAACTGTGTCTTACTAAGTGTCAGGTGTGTGAGTTTTCTTTCTTTCCTTTGATAAGATTTTTAGAACTCTCAGTTATTCCTTCCCTGATTAGCAGAGCAAGAACCTGTGCTTCCGTGCTGCCCTCTAACTATTTTCCTGTTAGGATCCCCTGTGTCCTGGTCATCTCTGGAACATGAAATACCACAGTACAAACACATCTTGTCCCAGTGGGGGAGCATGCTGAATGACGCTGTTATTTTAGAGTCCTGTTTCTACTGACACTGTTGTATTACTGGTGGTATTAATGGAACCAGCAGTCTTGATAGTGATACATTGAAATTCAGGGTTTACATGAAGTAAAATACAAGTTGATGATAGAATTAGGAGAGGTATTGGATATAATTTGAAATGGCAAACAATTTCTGTTCCCTTGAATATTTTCTGTTCCCTTGAATTTCAGCTTTGTCATACCAAGAATGAGAGAAACCGTGAAGTTCTGACATGTTGTTTAAGCTTGTTTGGACAGAATTTAGGGACTCATTTGAATAAAATTGCAACATACATTTTTCTGATGCATCTCTTCATCATGTATGTTAATGATGTAAAATACAAGTTTGGAAATTCTGAGTGAGATTGGAATTTTGTCTGTTAAGCTAAGGGCCTGCCTAGCTAATTGCATGGCAGAACTGAATAAATGTCATATTTAAAGAGAACTACAAACTTCACACACACCTGCACTGAGTCTTTCCTATTTATTTTATAAATTATGGCTACTTTATATGTAAGCCAAGTTTAAAAAGACCTGGGGTTGTAATGTACTGTTAGGAAGGAAGCAAACTATTTTTGTAGAAAAGAAAACCCCTCCTTTACCCTGGAAATCCTAAAAATCACTTATCCCAGGCATTGTAGTAGTTTCAAAATAAAGCACTGACAACTGTTTCTGGTTTTAGAACACTTTTGTGCTACTTGTTACTTTTCTTGCTCAGTAAATGTGTAATTCCTTCTGGTTTCTTGGGAAGATACTGCTTTTTATAGATAGGAAGTTAATGATGCTCTTACTCTCTTTCTATTCAGACTGATTTCCTTTTGGTGGTGCTGAGGGATGTCATTCAGGCGTATCCTGAAATCAGGGTTGTCCTCATGTCTGCCACCATCGATACCAGTATGTTTTGTGAATACTTCTTCAACTGTCCCATCATCGAGGTCTACGGGAGAACCTTTCCTGTCCAAGGTAAATCATTGGTTGCACCTCCAGTTTTATCAGTCTTGGCTTCATACTCTGAAACATCCTGATTTATATCAGGAGAGTCTTGAGAAATGGTGTGAAGTATTATGTTCCCTTGCACAGGCTTCTGGAAGTCAGTCCTGATCATCTGTCTGTCCTTGCAGATTATTTTCTGGAAGACTGTATTCAAATGACTCAATTTGTCCCTCCACCAAAGGAAAAGAAGAAGAAAGAGAAGGATGAAGAAAGTGGTGAAGATGACGATGTATGTTTGAACTTTAATATGAAAAATTAAACAAGTGCCATTTTTAGTACTCCAGCTTGAGTGTAATTCATTTGGCATTGTTGAAGTGAAACATCTCTAGCAGCTTTCCTATTTTTAATATCTGAGATTGCTGTTAACTTCAGCAGTGGAACTGAATTTTCTTCTTGCCCTTGTAAACTGAAGAATTTCTTTTTCATTGAAGCTAAGGTTCTCATGTTTTGTCAACCTACTTCTCTTTAAAGCTAAAACTGAAATGCTTTTGAAAGTGAAGATTGGTAACCTTGGAAGAAGAAATAGAGAAATATGAGCTTGGTGGTACCTTTTTAGGGTGAAAATTTAGATTCTCTCCCTTCTTGTCTTGCAGTTGATATTGTCAATGCTTACATACATTGTCAAGGAATTATCAGTTTTATTTCGATTGTAATTTGTAGGTTTGAAACTTTTGTTTAGGCCACTTAATTGAAATTTTTTTTAAGTCGCCATTTTTTCTTGAAAGGTATTTATCACATATATCATTTTCTTACTTGCCTGGCCAGCCAGTCTCTGTAGTTTGAGTAAATTAATTTATATGATTTTCTTTGTCATGTTTTTCTTTTGTAGGCCAACTGCAACCTTATTTGCAGTGATGAATATGGCCCAGAAACAAAGCACTCCATGGCTCAGCTGAATGAGAGAGAAACTTCTTTTGAACTCATTGAGGCCCTGCTGATTTATATCAGGACTCTGAATGTCCCAGGAGCTGTCCTTGTTTTCTTGCCTGGCTGGAACTTAATCTATACAATGCAGAAGCATCTAGAAATGAACACACGCCTTGGTACAAGCAGCTGTTTTATTATATTTCATCTTTTCCCAAGGAAACTAATGACTGTGTGAAGATGGGAGTTGGATGAGTGGCTTAGGGAGCTAATTTGTTGAGAGAGTGAATGGCCAGAAATTTTTATGTTATGGAAAGAAGCAATGAGATTCACATAGTAGTAGTTACCAACCTTCTTGTATTCCTGTTGTAGGAGGCCACCAGTACAGGATTTTACCTCTGCATTCCCAGATTCCTCTGGAGGAGCAGCGTCGAGTGTTTGATCCTGTGCCTCCTGGAGTGACCAAAGTATGGAGCCTTCTCTGTGTGCTGTTCTGTTGGGCTTTTCGGGAATGTATTGCTCACTTTTTTTATAAATTCTGTAGTTTATCTTGCTGTGGATTGTTGGCTTTTTCAGACCCAGTAATGTCACTTTGCATTTCCTGGTTTTTATAGGTTATTTTATCTACCAGTATTGCTGAAACCAGCATTACCATCAATGATGTGGTCTTTGTTATCGACTCTTGCAAGTGAGTTCATGAAGCAGCTTTTTGTTTCATAAATCCTACCCTTGGGAATGCAAAAGAGGTTTTGGGAGTGCACAAAAGTGCTTTGTGTTCCCATGCTTCCCCAGCTGAGCTTGAGGACTCCTAACTCCCTCAGGACAAATTAGTATTGTCTTTAGCTGGTCAGCACAGTGACAAACCATGCTGGCATCTCAGGGGATTGAGTTGGTCATGCTGGTACTATTCATGTGGGGTGTCACTGGGTCTCCACACCAATTTGATAGATGTCATCTGCCAAAGGAGTTTTACAAACCCTCAGTGTCTGGCTGATGGAAAAGAGGAAGACTTATGTAGTCTGTTACAGTTCCTGCCTTGCTGTGCCTGCTCTCAGAAAACTACACACAGAGGGCTCATGAATTCATGAGAATTTTAAGCTTTTTGGACAGTTGTGAGTACATCATTCTGTGCAATAGTTTGGGGCACTGCTTTAGAAGGAGTAACGATGCCTGACTAGCCAAAGCTCAGAGGTGGTTGGCTTCTTAAAAGCAGTGTGGCTGCAAGCCATAAAATAGGAAATGATTTGGTAGGGCTTAAGAAGGATGTTTGATCTTTAGTGGTGTTTTTCTTGTAACAGGCAAAAAGTGAAGCTGTTCACTGCTCACAACAACATGACAAACTATGACACGGTCTGGGCATCAAAAACCAATTTGGAGCAGCGGAAAGGCAGAGCTGGACGCGTGCGAGCTGGGTTCTGTTTCCATTTGTGCAGCAGAGCTCGCTTTGAGAGGTGAGGCTGTGGTCTCCAGAAATAAAGTACCCTCAAGGAATTCTCCCAGAACTGTTGGGTGCTGCTTCTGGTTATACTGGGGAAATCGTTGTAGAAAGCACAGAGAGGAGATGGATGATGTTGGTTCACACTGAAATATCTCTGTTCTTTGGCTTAAAAAAAATGTACACATGTTTTTACACATAGTATGAGGTGGATAAATAGTTCATGATTTTAGTGTCACTGCAACCTACCAAACCTCTCAAGAGGAGAACAATACTGCTTGGGAATTGAGGCAAGGCAGAAAAAAGCTTTGTAATGAGGATGAAGCTCTAGTCTCCCTTCAGACATTGGGGGCACCTGTCATTGCCATGTAACAAGGCCATTTTGTCATGAAAGTGGTAAAAAGCAGGGACGGCAGATGTTACTTTCTTCTCCATCCCCATTCCATGGACAGGAAGCCCCCTCCTTGCTGCTCTAGTACCTTCCCTGCTGCTGAAACTTGACCTCTCTGCCAGACTGTTTTTCCGTTACTAGAGCCATGGAAGTCTCTTTGCTGGTTGGAGAAGGCAACACAGCTGTTAGTTACAATCTGATCTCTCTCCTGGAAGTTTCAGTGCCCCTTTCTCTGGCTGTTACAGCATAGCTGTGTTTTGATGTTCAACTTTCTGTTACCTCTTGAAAGCATCAGTTGATCAAAAACTCTCCTTGAATTCTTCGAATTTATTTAGATCTGCTGTTGAGTACAGTGCAATGATTTTAATTAACAATTTTGGCAGTGAACTGATTTTAGGCTACTGAAGTAATCATGGTTTTAAGATTACCTTCCTTCAGAGAATATAAACCCAAAATACACAAGTTCCTTGGTACTTAGGAAAGAGTGTTTGTGGACTTGTACAGATAGTTTTTTGAGAGAAATAATCTAAATCTGGTGCCAGCTGAATCAAGGTATCTGTTCAAGGTGTTTTGAAACCTTTTCTAGCTGCACCAGAAAAGTGCTTGTACATAGGGCAGGCTGAAAGGAGGTTGTCTCTCAGGAGTGTAAGAGCTTCCTTAGCAGAGTAGGAAAGGATTGTAAAGGACAAATGTGGGGCTGGACTCAGCCATGCTGGGAACTGTGCTCCAGCCCTTCAGGTTCTCTGTGGTCAGCTCATGCTAGAACCCACAGCAGGCAGTGGAGATGTGAGGGCTCCTCCCCCTGTGCATTCCCAGCGTAAATTTACCCCAAAGGAGAAGTACAGAATTTTGTGATAGAAGAGCTGAAGTTCCAGGAGCTGATGGGCAGGCTCAGAGACAGAGTTTGCTTTGAAGGGCAGTGGTTTCTGCTGGTGGAATGACCCCTCATGGTGATCAAAGCCTGTGTTCAGAGAAATGGGACTTTGTTCTCTTCTCATTCCAGGCTTCAGACTCACATGACGCCTGAAATGTTTCGAACACCACTTCATGAAATTGCTTTGAGCATCAAACTGCTCCGGCTGGGAGGGATTGGGCAGTTTTTGGCCAAAGCCATTGAGCCACCCCCTCTGGATGCTGTGATTGAAGCGGAACGCATGCTGAGAGGTATCCTCATGTGCCCACGGGGCTGTGTGGTAATCCTGGGCTAGTGGAACTGGCACCAAGCGGTTTTCCATGTACATGATCTCTAACAAATGGCTGTACCACCTCTGGGTGTATTGGTGGAGCAGCATATTCTGGCTGACACAGCAACATGGAGGCGTATGGGTGGCAGTGGCTTGTGCAGCTGAAGAAATACTTGAATTCCCAGCCAAGTGTCATTCCTTTAAGAAACTCGAGCCTTCAAACTTGAAGCTTATTTTGTTGTTTTACCAGTAACTTATGTTAGCTTCCAGCTTCCTGTTTTCCAGCTGTGGCACTGCTGTGTTTGACATAGACTCAGTCCAGTGCTTGAGGCATTCACAAAGCTTCTCTAAAAGTACTGAAAAACAGAGGTTGGTAGTTTATTAAATAATTACTGCTTTGTACAGTTTGCTGACCCAATATCTCAGACTTTGTCAAGTAATTAAATCTCCAGTTTATGAATCTGCATGAAAAACAGAAGAAACTGAGATATGGGTTGTTGTCTCCCCACTTTCTTCAAGGAACTAACTAGAATATGAATAAAATAGAGCAGGGAAAAACTCTAAATTTATGCTTTAGTTGTAAAGCATAAATGTGACCTCAAACCTCAGCACACTTTGTAAATGTCACTAAATATGCACTTCCTACAATTTTTAACAACTGAAATATCTGTTTGATTGTTGATTTTATGGAAAAAATTGTGTACTGAGTCTATGTTGCTTGTATACAGGAGGGAGACCTGTAATGAGAATGAAAAAACATAGCTGGGGATATGTAGTCAGGTTTAATGACTTTCTGTTCTGAAAATTATTAGTACTTTTCATATTATGCAGCTCAGAATTGCAGAGCCAGGGGAAAAATCAAACATTTTCAGCTCTAACACCAAATAGCTGTTTCTGCAGGTACCTCCCCTTCCTGATGACCTGTGATTTTTCAGTGCAGGTACACTGCTAGTCTGTTCTAAAGAAGGTGGAACATGTTATTCTTCGAAGTATTCTTTAGGCTTTTGGGTTCAGTAGATACCAGGAAAAATTGATTTGATGGTGGCTAAGGAGTCCTTTTTGTGTTTCCTTTCCCATTTAATTGCTCGGACTACAAATCTTTTTTTTTTTTTAATGTGTAAAAACCTTTGGTAGCTTTGAGGATGAATACAGGTGATAATTTTTAGGTAATGGGAGGAGGGAAAAGCAGGTAAAGCCTCAAGGAAGAGAGAGTTTGTGGTGTGCTCTTTTTGATGAAGATGGTTCTGTGATTCGGCAATGGCAATGGAGACTCCACAGCTGGTTGTGACAGGGCTACTTTGATTTTCCTGAGGCAGAAATTAGGTTAGATTCATTAGATAATAGATGGTTTATTAGTGTAATAGGGGGGTGTTGTACAGAAGCAAACTAAAAAGGAATGGAAAATTATGTATGTGAATTACATTCTGATTATTCTAATTGCAGAGGAGGTAGTAAAACCTCCATAAAGCTAAAGTTTGTTTGACCTCAGAAAAAATCAGGTTGGCAACAGTGTAACCAACATTAAACTTAAATATGAGTGGGGTTCAATTTAAACACAATTATTAAAACTCTGAATTTCTTATCTAAAGATTTCTGAGATTAGCTAACTGTCTGTGATAATGATTTACCAAAATATGAATATTGATCTAATATTGATATCCAACTGAGACGGACAAAAACTCTCTTAACAGTTTAGAGTTAGAAAGTGTATGTTTTATTTGGCGCCAGGCACCGCGTGGGGTAGCTCCCTAAGACGCAGGGCCCCGATCCAAGCAAACACAAAGCTTTTTATTTACAAAAATTATGAATACAAAATACAAATGTATATTCATAACATTAACACCTCCCATTCTCCGCTTCGTATGGAAATGAGCTTAAATGTCATTAAGCATGCGTAGTGTGTGTGCTCTGAATTGAGTCAGTGGTCTTGAATTGGGTCAGTGATCTTAAGAAGATGAAGTATGCTCATCTTCCTCATTTTGACCTTTTTGCCTTTCTGAACTTTAACAATCCTAATTACTTTAGTGACCTCTAAGTTTCCTCTTGCATGACTTTTGGACGGGTTCCCACCAAGGGAGGAAATTGGTAATTGTCCTTGTTCCCTACATCAACTTATCAAAGTTTCTATTCCTCGTTCTAAGCACAGCTAAGCAAACATACAAATGACAGATCATCAGTTATTTGGTAATCAGTTACTAACTTCTTAAAACCCATTTCAGATCCAGCTCTCTTAACTATTTTAATTAACTCTAGCTGGGCCAAATTCCTTCCTATTCTAACTAATTTCAACACACCTAGCCTATAACTAAAATCTTTTTGTTTCTTCTAAATCTATGTTTCAATAACAAGGGATCTTGTTTCAGAGCTTGATGCCCTGGATACCAATGACGAGTTGACACCTCTTGGAAGAATCCTGGCCAAACTTCCCATTGAACCTCGTCTGGGCAAGATGGTGATCATGGGCTGTATTTTTTAGTAAGCTGAGTGGTCTCAGTGGTCTTGTTCTTTTTTCTCTGAGTTCCTGAGCCTCTTGACATGCGCAAGAGAGAAAAACCAATACATCTAGATGAGCAATAAATGCTGCAGCTGGGAAGAGGTGACTGAATCTTCATGGGAGCAGAGAAGAAATAACTTCCAGTGTAGGCAATAAAGCGGTCATGAAATTCAGTTAACAGCAAGACACCAGTGGAGGCTGAATATTTCTGAATTAAGAGTGGGACTTGAAACACCTACGTGTAACAGTGAGCTAGAGGTGGGAAGATACAGAATTTAACTATGAGATAAGGAGAAAAATCAATCTCCATGTTTTGCTTTAGCAGAAGATCTGTTCTTCATCACTGTGATGGCTGTTGGGTCCTGTGATTACTGTAGGGTCCTTTTCACCAGAAAAGGTGGTGTATGGATGGAGGGGAGGGCAGATAGGGCTGATTTAATATCCACTTCCAGGAAAGTGTTTCAGTGAAGACCTCTAGCAGATAAAGGCCAAATTCCTAAGGTGTCTAGCAGAGAAGTTTTCCCTGGTATCTGCAGCCTGCAGCAGGTGCTGGCAGCACTAACTCTTGAGTGATTCTGATCCCTTCTGTGGTTCCTTTTAGTGTGGGAGATGCTGTTTGTACCATCTCTGCAGCTACCTGTTTCCCTGAACCTTTCATCAATGAAGGCAAACGCCTGGGTTATGTCCATAGGAATTTTGCTGGGACCAGGTATTCAGATCATGTAGCTTTGCTCTCTGTCTTCCAAGCCTGGGATGATGCAAGGTACGTTGTCTGGCACTGCAAGTGATGGGAAGTTACAGGTAACACAGGGTGAGCTTTTCCTTTCCTTGGTCAGGCTTCTAATTTCCTCTGTTTGTTTTTCAGAATGGGTGGTGAAGAAGCAGAGAAAAGATTTTGTGAACACAAAAGACTCAGCATGGCCACTCTTAGAATGACTTGGGAAGCAAAAGTCCAGCTGAAAGACATACTTATTAGTTCTGGCTTTCCTGAAGGTGATTCTGATTAAATTCAGTAATTTAATTACTGCATTTTTCATTCTGAGATGATAAATAAATGACCAGGATAATCTGTGTTGAGCACCCAAGCACAGGGGGAGTATAGTGGATTTGCCATAGCACTACTCTCTTTTTACAGCTGCGTTCAGGTGGAATTTTAGTGTTCTCTCCTGAAGTTGTGATGGCTGTGCTGCAACACGGAGATTTTGGAGGCTGAGGTTAGAGCTGCAGGATTAAAAATCTATAAAACAGTTGTCCTTATAATGTTACCTCCCTGACTTTCCTTCTCCTTCACTTGTTGCATCTCCAAAATGTGCTGTGCTGTGCTTTTTCCCTTCTTTCCATAGGCCTTAGTCGGGAGCCTGTGTAATCTGAAATTTTCTGTTCTGTGGCTTCCTGGGTTTGTGCTGCAGGAGGGATGTGCAGCAGTGTGCCAAATTATTCCATTTTCTGGAGACAAAATTCTTAAACTAGACCAGGTTCTGAATTTGCCTAATGTTGCTGAAGAGATCAGTGAAATGGCATTGTCTGCCTGGATTTAGCAGATGTTTATCTCCCCTCCTTTTCTTTTATTTTTTTCCTTTAAATTCCTTTAATTTTTTTTCTCCTCATGCTGTTAGGATCAGTGCTGCATTTATCCGTAACTTTCTTTCTGGGCAAGATGACCTGAAAACAAGCCACCAGAGACTCTGGGGAGGTCTGTAACAAATGAACTTATTAAAACATCCATTCCAACTTCCCCCAAAAGATCTGTCTCCAAAACAAATGACAGCACATTCTGGGAAAACCCATCTCTCCTTGTTTTTGAAGAGTTTGGAAGAGAAAAGTACCTCTTTGTAGTAGTATTTTTCAGCTTTTCAAACTCCATTAAGAAATTAAAGATTGAATGTAGAACTTAAATGCTCTGAGTGCAGAGGTCATTGGAGATCACATATAATGGTTGAATCCAGGATCCTAAACAGCTTTGCATTGATCCGGGATCCTAAATAGCTGTGTGTGCTCCTCCTACATGTCCCATGGATTTGAGTCACTCTTCTGTTCTCTGCCAACAGAATGTTTGATGACTCAACCGTTTAATAACACTGGCCCTGATAACAACCTGGATGTTGTAATCTCCCTGCTGGCTTTTGGGGTCTACCCCAACATCTGCTACCACAAGGAGAAGAGGAAGATTCTTACCACTGAGGGGCACAATGCTCTCATCCACAAGTCATCTGTCAACTGCCCTTTCAGCAGCCAGGACATCAAGTATCCATCGCCCTTCTTTGTTTTTGGAGAGAAGGTAGAGACTTTGGGTTTGTTCTTGATCATGTGCTGCCAAATGGTTCAAGAGGCTCTTTTTGGTAAAGAAGTCATAAGAAAAAACCTGACTGCAATATTTAGCTTGTTTTAGTGGGGGGTGTTGGGGGGTGTTGTTGGTTGGTTGGTTTTCTTTCCAAAAAGTGAATGTTATGTGGTCCTGGTGTCACTCAGCCTCCTAGTAACTTCCAGTCAAACACTTTCAGTAGAAGTGCACAGAAAGTTCCTGTGAGTTTTGTTACAACAGCCAGGTCATAGAGAAAGATTTAAATCATTATCTTCTTTAAGAGTTTGTTTTAGGAGCTCTTCCATACTAATTAGGCACCAGAGAATTTTTACCCTTATCACTTCTGCTACTTATGAATCCAGGGAGAAAACAGGAACATGGAATATGGCAGTGTCATCTCCTGAGGATAATTCCCATTTCCCAAGCATCACGCAAAAGGTCTCCATGACCTTTTCCTCCATCCCACAAATTCAGTGTATGTTCTGTGCATGTCCATTGCAACCCCTGTTGTGGGAGCTTGGGGGTTCAGTCTGGACCGGACATAGACGGGGACGGAGACGAGAGATCTCTGAAGTCAGATCTTGGAACATGCGGTTTATTGCAAAGGGCGTGGGTATAGGGGCACTGCTTAGAGCTGCCAGACTTAGCTCGGAGCAGGCCCAGGAGAGCAAGAGAGTAAGCGGGTAAGTAAA
>NW_024581118.1:194332-200123 GCF_017639235.1 Corvus kubaryi
ACCATTGTTTTCCAGTTGTTCAGTAACTAAGACTTGGTATTTCAAAAATGGCTTTCATTTCGATGTCGCTTATAGTTTTCATATTCCCAAAATCTTTTGTCAGGCAATCATATTTATAAGGCTTTCCTGTTTCATCTTCCCCAACACCCTGTGAGCTCTCCTGTGCTCCATTGATGGCTATCATGAATTCAGCTACTCCTGCTCAAGGAGCAAAGGAAGGCAATGCTCTTGTGTTTGGTAATAACCAGAATTTTAAGTCCTTTGGGTACAGGGATCTTGTCTTGACAGTCTGGATTCCCAGTTCATAGCTCAGAGCTGTGGTGAGGCTTTGCTTCTTCTTCACCTTTTGTATCAGGATCCCAGGAGGGTCAGACCTTTGATCCACCTTCACCGTCTCTCTCAAGTGAGATCCCCTAAATCCAACAAAAGACTTTTGAGCTCAAAAAGTTTTGCTTTATTAAACCAAAATACACACAGCAAGAGGAGAGTGAATAAGATGGTGGTTTAAGAGTATCTTAGACAGCACTTGGGTGAGGCTGGGATGCAGGAAGGATTTGTGTGCAGCTCTCTCCCTGCCCTCCCTCTTCTGTTCCTCTTTAAACTGAGGGGCAGGAGCCATGTAGCAGTGCTGTTATCTCCGGCTTGATGTTGTCCAAGTTCTCATTTCAAGTTCAAGCTCAAGCTCAGTGTAACATGACACAGCGCTGACTGCGCGGACATCTGGCAACTTCCACACTTGCATGAGTAGGACCCCACTAAAGCTTTTCATCACAGCCCCAGTAATTGAAAGGTGGGAGGAAAATTCAGATGTGCCCTGGTCACTTTTAGGCTGGCAAAGCATGAGGTGTCTCTTGCAAAAGCTGCATAACTGCAGACATGGAAAATGAATGTTTGAAAATGGAAGATAGTTTTTGTTGAGGTTTTACACCAGCCAGTGCTGAACCCCTGTAAACCTCTGCCTGGCATTCAATTTTGTATGTGCACATGCTGTTGTAATTTCCTAACTTTATGCCTAGCCTTGTTGTGTGTTGTTAGGGTTTTTTTTACAAAATTCTCTGGTTTCAGTGTCCAAAGGAAGGTGTAGAGCTCTGTTTTCCATTTCAAGAGTCATTTTCTTCTTTCCCCTGCAGATTCGAACACGAGCCATCTCTGCCAAAACCATGACCTTGGTGAGCCCACTGCAGCTGCTTCTCTTTGCTTCCAAAAAAGTCCTGTCAGATGGGGAGCTCATTCTGGTGGATGACTGGTATGGATCTCCTTGGTGCTCAGAATCACAGAATCATGGAGTGGTTTGGGTTGGGACCTCAAAGCTCATCCAGTTCTCACCCCTTGACTGAAGTGCAGCTAACACAGACCAAATCTTTATAGAACAGGGACCCCAGAGCAAGCCATGAGCCACAGGTGTGTTGGGAAGGCATCATCTTTGTTTCCTGTGAGGAAGGGATGGGTTAATTTCAGTCTTGTTTCATGCATATTATCTGCTTAAACTGAAAACAGGACAAGGTAGTTTCCATAAAAACTGCTGTTTTTTTCTTCTTTAACTGAAAGGTAAAAGGTACTATGTGTTTTGGACCTCCTCAGACAAAGGCTGAAGAAACCTTGTTTTCAAAGCTCAGAAACACAGCTTGAGGAGAGAAATGCCTCTGGCAGTGTAAATTTTATGGCCATCACCAAATACCATCTGGATGGTTGGGTTTTTTTGGTTTTTTTTTTCTTTTACCCCCTAGTTAGTAAAACAGAGGCCAAGAATTCCTTAAGCTTAATTTGCTAACAATTTGAGGGTTGGACCTTTCAAAATCTTGGAGCATCATGTTTTCAGTTTACTTTGTATTTTTGTATCTTGCTGTTTTGATGCAAGAGGTTACATGTTGAATTTATCTGAGTATAGAATAACAGAATCACAGAATGGTTTGGGTTGGAAAGAACTTTAAAGCTCATCTCAGGTGGACACCTTCCAGTAGACCAGGTTGT
Source organism: Corvus kubaryi (assembly GCF_017639235.1). Taxonomy (NCBI): domain Eukaryota; kingdom Metazoa; phylum Chordata; class Aves; order Passeriformes; family Corvidae; genus Corvus; species Corvus kubaryi. Next base: position 196,304 of record NW_024581118.1, read on the forward strand.
TCCAAACCCTGTTCAACCTGGCCTTGGACACTCCCAGGGATGGGGCAGCCACAGCTGCTCTGGGCAACCTGTGCCAGGCCCTCACCACCCTCACAGGCAAGAGTTTCTTCCCAATATCTAAATCCAAAATCTAATCCTGTCCTCCATCAGTTTAAAACAATTCCTGCTTCTCCTATCACTATCTGCCCGTATCTCCTTTTTGAAAGCCCTCTTTAGGCACTGGAAGGGGCTCTAAGGCCTCCCTGGAGCCTTCCCTTCTCCAGGCTGAACACCCCCAGCTCTCCCAGCCTGTCTCCAGAGCAGAGGGATTTCAGCCCTCAGAGCATCTTCATGGCCCTTTGTTAAATTTCAAAAATCAAATTTTGCCAGAAGAATAGTTAAGTTTTAACTATGCCGAATTTTCAAATTTGCCTCCTGAATTTCTCACCCCTTCAGTGACAAATTAGAACCTCAGAGATGAGAATGCAGGTTTCTGGCTCAAGGAAAAGCCACTCTGCAGAACCTCTTCCTTCCCAGGTGCTCCCCTGGAAGTCATGGCAGCTCTAACACCCTCTTTGTGCTGCAGGATCAAGCTGAAGATGCCGCACGCAGCAGCCGCCTGCATCACTGCTCTGCGTGCTGCCATGGAAGCCCTTGTGGTGGAAGTGACCAAAGATCCTGGGATCATCCGGCAGCTGGACCCCACGCACGAGCGGATGCTGAACGTGATCCGGCAGCTGTCCCGGCCGGCGGCCGCAGGGATGGCACTCACGGCCGCCAGCACCAGGTGAGAGCCGGAGCTCAGAGGTGAGGATGGGGACTTCAGGCTTTGGTTTCAGTGCCATGCTCTGAGCATGCATGAAATGCTTGCACTCAAAGCCTCATGCAGAGACATCACTGCCTGTTTCCGCAACAAGAACACACAGCTCTCAGGAACAAAAGCTGTCATTCCCTCATCCAAAGCACAAAACACAAATTATCTTTTAAAATCCATATTTATTTTGGGCAAACCTTTTCCTGGAAAGAAAACACATGTCTGTCTGGGCTTGCACCGCTCTGTTTCCCCTTGTTTCCACGCCTTGCTTCTGAAGCAAAGGAAACTTTTCTGAAGTGGAAAAAGTGCAAAAGTGCAACTGTAGTTCAACTATTGTATTCTGTTCACAGAAAATTGAGGTGGCTTATCTGAGGATTGTGGCAGTTCCCATCTTTAAGAGATGGAATTTGTAAGATTGCCTCAAGTGTATGATGTTCTTTGCCAGGTTCGGGGATGGCCCCCGCCCGCCCAAGATGGCTCGTTATGACAACGGTGGTGGCCTCCGAGGCTGGGGAGGTTACACGCGCAGCTCTGGCCACAGGAGCAGAGGCTACGGTGGCTATGGCTACTCCAGCTGGCAGTCGGCGGGAAAAGGATACCCAGGTAGTGCTGGGGGAGGCTACAGAAGTGAGGGTGGCTACCGAGGAGGAGGAGTAGGAGGATACCGAGGAACAGGCAGGGGCTACCGAGGAGGCTACAGGGACGCGGGCAGGGGCGGGTGGTAGTGATGGCAGTTCAGTGAAGTCTTTCCACTTCAACAAAAGTGCGTTTCCTTCCCAAATTCTTTTCTTCCTCTTCCCAGTTTGTTTATCTTTCTTGGTTCCTTAGTACAAGTACAGCTCTGTAATATATCATGCCCTTAGGGAATCTCCTGCAAGTTGTATGATTTTATTCTTAATAAAGAATTTGTTTCTAAAGACTTACATGCTGTACCTTTGATTCTGTATTTGGGTTTGAATTTTGAAGGCTTCTGTTGCTAATTGTGAGTGCTGGCTGCCTGATGCTCACAGAAGTATATTGACACACAGGGGATAAAAACTCTTCCAGTCCTGTTTCATTCCCAAGCCTGACAAGAGTAACCTCCCCCACCTCCCCACTAATGCCACTGCAGAACCAGTAATTGTGCTTACTGGGATGTGGGAGAGTGGTGGTTGCAAAGGAAGTCCAGCATTTTTTGTATTCTCATGAAGAGTTCTTAAAAACTAGGGAAGGGTGAAGCACTACTTCTTTAATCCAGCTCTGAATTAAAGAGTATCGATATTAATCTCCAAATTTAATTTTACTGTGGAGCTGCAGTAACACACTTCCTTCTGCTGATGCAGACTTTTCTGTAGGTTGAAGAACGAATGAATGAAGCATTGTCACTCCATGCCACCGTTACCAAAACAATTATTTTTCTTTTCCAGTTTGGGCCCAGGAACAACCTATGGGAGAGTCAGCAGGGATGGACATTGGAAGATGTGCTATAGCATTAGCCACCTTCCCTTTGCACATCTGTAGTCTCTTCATCCAGACAAAACCAGCTCTCCTTGGCTTGCCCCTCACACATGGTGTTCTCAGTGATGTTACTAGCACCAAACTGGAAGCATGAAGCAGAAGTCCAGTGGTTTTAAAGATAACTATACTTAATTTTAGTATCAAACGCACAAATCTGGAGTATGATCTAATATCTGTTAAAGCTTTCTAATTTCCTCTGACTGTTATGGGTCAGAATTTAAACAGGAGGCAAGAGATGGGTGCAAGGTGAGGAAGTAGAATAGGATACCCTGGATTATCAAGTATATGTACAATATTCTATGATATTAGGGGAAAATGGTTCTACTAGCATATTTGATGTTATGTCCTAGCTGAAGAAATTCCCTTTTTAGAGTACAGTTGATCTTTCTCTGGTCTATTTACAGAATTGTTTCTAATTTGTAATTGTAAAGCTATTATTTACTATTGCTGGGAAAAAAGATTTTAAAATGTTGCCATTAATACGCTACTGGTTGTTCTGGGAGGTCTCGCTGATTCTGGTACTGATGCAGTGATGAATTTTGTAGCTCCTCAAGACATCTGCGCCTCTTGGGTACAGTTCAACACCACAGCCCTGTTCATTCACATAAAGATCTAATTTGAGTGCTCCTCGGGGTGTCCTGTGCAAGGCCAGGAATTTGGCTTGGTGATCCCTCCAGCTCAGGATACCCTATTATACTAATTTCATATTGCTTTTAAGAACTGGTAAAAAAGTTAATAAGCTCTTAAGGGAACACCCAGGTGTTAAAAAAAGTGAAAGTGTGTCTGGGAGCTCAGCCGCAGGTTGTGGAGGGAGAAGGATCCATGGACTTTTTAGCATCTACAAATCACAACTGATGGTTTTATTTATGTGCTTAGTGCTTTACATATTAAGGAGTGTCAAGCATGAAAGTCCTGCTAATAACATTCAGTCTGGTTTTTAATATCTAATCCATCATGGCCAGTTAAGTGGGGAAGCAATAATCCTTGCCTGCACTTGATGAATAGCACAGTCTAAACAAGGACTGACATGCTAGTGAGGAGCTTAAACAGCTGGGATACAGAAAACCAAAAATTAACTTGAAATGACATGTACATTCTCCCAGTAAAAACGAAGCCTGCAGTGAGTTTTCTGTGCCAGTGCATGGATCTGTGCTTTGCTTCAAAAAGCCAGAGTGCCAGAGCACTCATGGCTCTTGTGCGGCATATTGAATTACTGAAATTCAAGAAGAAAAACTACCTGAGCCACGGTGTCACTGACTGCTCTCTGTATATCACGTATATCAAATATTTTTGGCTTTTGATATCACAGAGTTCTCATAAGAGAATTTGGAAACAGTCATGATTTCTTCTGGTTTTCCAGTTCCAAGTGGAAAAGGAGAAAAGTAATATTACCAATAGCCTCAAAACCATAATATGAAGGGTGTAGGTACAAAAATGCTGTTAGTGAGGATCTTCTTGTTATTTTTCTAAGTCCGTGAGAGATTTTTCTCTCTCACAGAAGAGGTAGCAGGGAATGTAAACAACCAAGCC
>NW_024581118.1:200133-207754 GCF_017639235.1 Corvus kubaryi
GTAGAAAATATTTTGATAATGGATGTTTTAGGATTTTGGCCAATCACTCCCAAGGGGTGGCTGGTCCTTTGTCCAATTAGACTATGAAGAAAAAAGTCTATAAAAGAGTTTGTAAAATAATTAAATAAATCAATCTTGCTGCACAATTCCTGCCTGCTGGATCTTCTCCTTCTCCTCCTCCCTATGGCTGTGGGACACGGTGATATACCGTAGGAACCAGGCCCGCGGTAATAGAAGGGTAACACTTGACAGTGATGTGAATTTTTATCTTGCAAATTAGCATTGCAATTCGCTAACTGATCTCTTTTTTCTGCCTCCAAATCAAGAGTGAGGAGTGCCAGCCAAAGGAAAGCTAATGTCACAGGTACAACTTCACCAAGGTGAGTGACTTAGCATGAAAGATCATGAGGCTTTATTTATGTCTGAAAACCAAAGTTTGAGATGACCCCTCTAAATCTGGAACTGGTCTGCTCACTTGGAGCTTTGATGTGAAGAGATCTGGAAATTGCTGCCTGGAAGCAGTTTGTCAGTTCAAACATTGTCTGTCATAAATGTCTTATTTGAAACAGATTTGTCACTGAATTCCTGTTCTCTGTATTCCAGCAGCACAGTATTTTTTGCCTAGGTAATAGCTAACAAACTTTCCTCTGCTGTTTATTTTCTCACTGAAAGTTTTTAATCCCATTAAAAGCCCTGGGGAACTTAACAGTTCTCTATCATTTGCTGAGAACCATTAATCAGGACTGTGTTGAGCTACAGTTCATAAAGGTAAATTAGAAGAGAACATAATACTAAGGCCCAATAATAATGTGTTTAGTTAACAGGGATAAGTTTACAGCCTCATATTCCCCTGGGAAAATGACCTCATGGTCTGCACTGTACCACTTACTAAAGCCACATTCAAATTACGTTGCTTTAATGGAGGGTCTGTAGGAAAATCTTTCACCTCACAGGGAAGAGTTGAGCAATTACAGAAAAAGGCAAAGGTAAAGCTTCCAATTTAAGAGCGGTCTATAAATCTGCCCCGCCCTGTTTCCTGCAGTCAGTTCCTTTTGCAGAGAGGTTTTAGATACCAGGACTGTATTACAGAATTTCAAGTTTTCCTCCTGCCATCTGCAAAGAGATGTTCAGAAAGACTATACTGAAATATACATGAAGAACTGGGTTTTTTTCCATAACTACTGGTTTCACACACATCTCAACTCCGGACCTATAGTCAATGCCTGATGTGTATTTCCTCACTTTTCCTCATACCTTCTACTAAAGGAATTAATAGCCACCTGGGTGTTTTGGGACAAAGGGGAGTAAGAGTTGTCTCAGCTGCATATCAGTGCACTTTCCAAAGGAGGCAAGTACAAGAAAATCTCCATTATGGTGAGCAGAAAGAATAATAATATCAATATATAAAGTCATGTGGCTCTGTTGCTATCATGGTGGCCCAAAATTCCTACCTATGGACGGAGAACAGAAAGCCAAAGGTCCAGTCATAAACCATAGAATCACGGAGTGGTTTGGGTTGGAAGGGACCTTAAAGATCATTCCATTCCACCCCCCTGCCATGGGCATGGACACCTTCCATGACCAGGTTGCTGAAAGCCCTGTCCAACCTGGCCTTGCGATGTCCTACCTAGCCCTACCAGTCCTGAAAAAAACTGTGGTAGGTAGTACCCAGGAGTTTAGGAAGGATTCCAAGGAGGAAGGAAAACTACCTCAAGTGTTGGTTGTTTGGTTTGGGGGATTTCGTTTGTTTGTTTGTTTTGATGATGTTGCTTGTTGTAAAGCATCTTAGAAGGTATACATCTCTCAGTGTATAATTCTAGCAGAACAACCACTTCAGTTGTTACTCATTTTGTGCTCAGCTGCTCAGTTGTTTGACAAATAGATAGGACCAAAATTCTTTGAAGGAGTTTGAGTATCATATAACCCAGATCACCATTTCATGGTGGGTTTATTGAGGGGTTAATTCTATGCTTTCCTACACAGGGACTTTGCCTCATTCCATGCACTGGTAAGTGACCTTCCTGAAGAATTTTTCTACTTCTGTTTTCTGCTTGTCCTCTACTTTTCACCCCTTTGCTCTGCAGTCCTGAGGTGTTCTGGGATTTGGTAGAAAGAAAGTATTTGAGTATTACTGTATCCCCCAGCCGTAGGAAGGAGAGGAGAGAGATCCAGCAGGCAGGAATTGTGCAGCAAGATTGATTTATTTATTTATTTTACAAATGCTTTTATAGACTTTTTTCTTCATAGTCTAAAAGGATCAGCCGCCCCCCTGGGCTGGGGTGATTGGCTAGAATTCTAAAACATCCATTGTCAAAATATTTTTCTACCGTACCATAAACAAGGCTTTGCAAGGTTGCAGGTATTCATAGTTTATAGAACTCTACTACTATCTTCGTGAGAGAGAAAAGTATTTCACAGGCTTAGAAAGAAGCAAGAAAAATTCTTGCTAACAGCATTTTTGTATCCACATTTGAGGAGTTCGGATGATTCAAAATCTGCATGGTGGGAACTGTGCAGACATGTACAGGCATGGCCTGCTGGATGGTCTCAGAGCAGAAAACTTCTGTGAGAAACTCCCAGTGATGTCATGTTTTCCAAGGCACCATTATAAACTTGAATTTTTTTTAAATCTTGGAATGACTCAGAAATCTGGCACTGTCTGAATTATAAACTTGGCTGGTATGGGATGAGCATCTCCAGTGGGTGGGAAGGTAGGCTTTGACATTAGGAGTTCTACTAGTCCAGCTGAAGATGAATTTAAGGCACCAAGGTGAAAAAAAGAATCCATAAATACCAAGTGCTGGATCAGAGCTCAGAAGTCTCAGGCCAACTAATGGTCAGGGATATAAAAGTTATGACTAAACCACAGTATGTTATCTAGTACAAGGACATATTGTGGTAAAAAGCAAAAAACCCTTTATTACACTGTGCCAGCCACTAAATAGAGTATTTTTCCCAATATATTTCTGCCCCACAACCCCTCTTAAAATATAAAGTGCTTCTGGTACATACTCAAGTCATAATTAAGGAATTGATATACTCATTTATATGAGAGATTTTTCTCCTTGATACTGTCACATTTCCCATGTAATTCCCAACAGATTTAATCCAATTTCCCAATAATTGTTCATCGTTTATATTTCGTTCGCAATATGCAAGTCACCTCCGTGTTATCCCATGGATATGCAGGCAAGGAAAACTGCAGTTTCAGAGTACTTACCAACTACTAAATAACCTGGAAAACAAGGCCCAGGCTATTCAACCAGAACAATCTTCTTTTCCCATGGAACAATTTTTACCTTAATCCTTATCTCTAAAATCATGGCAAAAGCACCCTTCTCACTATAAGTGGTAGAATGATACATTTTACTTTCATCTGAAAACTACTCAGAGATGATGCTGGAATTGTTAATTATATGTAGTATTGGATCGAATGTAAGATTTATTTATGGAAAATAAGTGAGGATGCTAGTAAACCAGTGGAGCTTCAGTGGGTACCATGCAGGCTCTGTGTTAAACAAAGCAGACATCTGATTAAAAATATGCAATTTTTTTATAGATCTGGGTACTTGCTAGCAAAAAGTCAGTTTTGAAGCATAACAAGTGTCAAATGTACCTTGGAATTTTTTTTTTTTTCTTCCTATTTTTCCCTTAAATTTTCAGGTAGCTGATGACTCAGAAGGATTACCAGAGACATAGTTCCTCCACATCTTTAGCAGTTCAGAGACCCTGACTAGGTCACTTTTTCCTGTATTTATCATCTTCTCCAGCTGCCAGCTCTTCCTTAACATTACTTTGATAATTAATCTGCTCCAAACACAAGATCTTATATGTTTCCAGATTTTTTTTAACATGGGACCTGCTGCAGCGGAGTTCCTCAACCTGAGCTGACTATTTCAAATTCCATTGCCATCTCAGCCCCCCCAAATAATGTCACTGAAGAATGCAAAGGGTATCATGGATATCATTGCATTGTGGTAAGGGGATGCAACAACCATAGAGAGCAGGAAAAAGTTGTATTTTTTTTTAACTGACATATAAAAGCTTGCAAATAATTTTTCTAATATGGAAAGACTGCAAAAAAATATAATGAGATGGGATAAAATCCTGGCATAATTATCATTCATGGGGGAAAGGGAAGAGAAGAAACATTCCAGGACAGTAAAACTTATCTGTTCTACTACAGAACACAGTCTGCAGTTGCACACAAAATAAGCAAAACTCCAATAAAGAGAAGAATTTGAGATCCAGTCGCATTATTGGCTGTTCCAAGGCATCTCCTGAATACGCCGCTGCAGAGATAAAGCTGAAGGAAATGAGAACATGTAAACACTCTGCAAAGACCGCTGTGAAAGCAGAAGGAAAGACCTACTAAACTCATAATACAAAAATTAAGCACAGCAATGGAAACTGCCTGGTTTTGTTCTTAGGAGAAGCCAAATGAGAAGTTTTCTAGTACATCCCTGAATGTGAGACAACTTTAGACCTTTAGATATTTATAATCTCCTGGAATGCCCTCATGCCTATAAATGAAGAAGCCCAAAAGCCCTGGGCCTTGCATGGAATTATGCAGAAAAGGCAGAATGTGTCTTTTCAGACAAAAGTTTTCAAGTGTTACAGGTCTTGAGACCCATCTCAAGTAGAATAACCAGTCTCCCACTAAATAGAACAAACCCAAATTAATGAACTAAATTTTGCTAATTCTCTAGTTTGTAATGTGAATCTCACAAAGCCAGGAGAGAGCTTTGAACCACTGGCTCTCATGCAAACCACGCACACACCCAAGCTGCTTGGATCACTGGGAGAGCAGATGAGCAGTAGTGCTGGTGTTTACTCCGTGACCTTTTACAGCTGCCATAAAATGGTTCATCTCCCTCCCTTAGGGCTAGTGCAGACATTTGCTTTGGCTAGTGGAGCTGGCAGGCTGCTCATGAGAGGCTCAGCAATGCTTTAGGAATGGAATTTGTCTTCGCTCATCCTTTGGGCGTGGCAGCAGTCTGCCACAAGAGGAGAGAGAGAGAAGAGGAGGTAAAAAATACCACACCTGTGTCTGTAGAGGCCAGTTCTGGTGCAGTTATATGGGAGAGAGTCTTGTGTGAGTCCAGCAGAAGCACAGTGGCCCTGCTGTGCTGGTAAAGATGAGCAAGGGCAATGAAGTAAAGATGGGCTAAGCCATGCTGACCAAAAAGAACAGACCAAAAATAGACAGCAGTGGGTCAGCATCTTCATCCTGCACCAATCCTGCCCACAGCAGAGACAAACAGTGCTTTTCCAAGGGCTTGCTAAGGAACTTGAAATTTTTCTATCCCAGCAGAGGCTGTCAGCCTCAGAAACATCTCTAGTGCATCACTTATGGAAGGATAACTTTGCTCCCAAAGACTTTTCCTTGTTTTCAATAGGAATGCCCATGTTGTACGATCATGCTGGTAATGGTTCACAGAGCATCTACACCGGGACATCGATATTAGGTAGAAGTTTAATGTGCAACACACATTGATCTTGGTTTGATGTAAATTAGGATAAATCATGCAGGAAGATGTTCCTCTGCACGTGCTAATGACTGCTAAGGATCACCATCATCACCAGACAATGGGAGATTCAGAGCAAGTCTCTATATCAGTTTGTCCCCAAAACAGGAACACCTCTCTATTAAATAGATGAATAGAGGGTGCTGTAGGGCCCTCACCTGCTCTGCTGTGAGGTTTTGCAAATTTTTAAGCTGGCTGTAACATATAACAAAGAGAGAAAAACAAAGCCAAACTGTGAGCAGAAACAGCTTATGAGTTGCAGGCTGCTGTTTGATAATGTAAATGGTTTGTAAATGTAATGATCTTTGTCAGGAAAGCAAATTTAGTAAAACCACATCTGCAGAAAGCATTCTCTGAAGAGGGCTTAAAAATCATTGTAAATAAATAAGGGAAGAAAAAGACCTGAACACATAGTGGCTGCAAAGACATTTGTATAAAAACATTTCTATTATTTCTGTGGATCCTAATGAAAAGATTACTTCTAAATTGTACCCAAATCGGACATCGAGAATTTTTACATTGTTAAAAATTTGGAGAGAGTTCAAATTGGTCACAAAGTATCTAAATTGGCAATCCCCACCACAGGATACAAGGAGAGTAACACACTGGGAGAACATCTGCCATCCCAACTGCAACCTGGAAGGGAATGTGAGTGAGAGTACTTTGGTTAAATATGAGAAAAATGCTGAATGTCTGCTGTATACTTCAAGGAACTAACAAAGTCACGTGCCATCTGTTTGTGCTTCATTGTTCATTCTGTTTTCTCTGTTTGGAAAGCCATATGTTGCTAAACTGGGACCTGGCCACGTGGCTTCCAGTGAGGTTGTTGTTGCCTCTTGTCCTGAGAAATGGAATTTGTTAAAACTGGGGGTACTTGTACTTGTCCACAGGTCAGCTGGAGATGAGGTGAAAATGAGTAAAAGCTTCCAGCTTGAGTTCTACAGGTTAACAAACCAGGAAAGTCTGCTGCCTGCCTCCCTTGGGACTTGTGGCCTCACATCCAGGAAGAGCAAAGAATGGCTGGAAGACATAAAAAAAAGGTGGGGCAAAAAAATAAAGAAAACTTAAAATATTGTAATAGAATCATAGAATCCCAGAATGGTTTGGGCTGGAAAGGCCCTTAAAGCTCATGTTGTTCCACCCTCTGCCATGGGCAGGGACTCCTTCTAGTAGACCAGTGTCTCGGTTTGAAAGACAGGCGTCTGCTAAGGAAGGCAGAAGCCTCCCTTGGAATGGCAGATGTAACCCCATTCCCTCCGAGTTATTATAATTTTGAAATCAAGGGCTTTTAGACAAAGATGTGGGAAATAGGAATAACAGTTCTTTACTATTATATATCTATATGTGTATAACAAGTCAAACAAACAACAATAACTATGGCAGTAACAGCAAACAATCACAAACTCAGTCCCAGCCTTCTCGGCTGTCAGGCCCTTTCCCCTCGGGTGCAGTTCCGCTCGCAGCCGGCAGGGGGCGCTGGCGGCTCCCGGAGAGCAGGGCAGGTGCGATGGTTCCCCCGCGGCTGCAGGGGGCGCTCCGGAGCGAGCTCGGGGAGCACGCGGCACCGGTGGCCTGGGATCCTGGGAAGGGATGGAACAAAGGCTTCACAAACCCCCGGACAACTGGCCCCGGTGTCCAGCTGGCCCTTCGGGAACGGCAGGCTGGAACGGCAGGCTGGAGTGGCAGGGATGAGCACAAATCCCCAGGTGGCAGACGCGATGTATCCAAGCGGGGAACCCCCCGGAGGTCTGGTCAGGCAGGGCGAGCAGGGCTACAACACAGCGAAGGCTCGAAGCAGCGGCAGGGCAGGGCAGCCACAGCCCGGCCTCCAGCAGGGCAAGGAAGGTGGGCCGGGGATCCTGGGATCTTTCTCCGCAGGAAGGAAAGAACAGCTGAAAAGAGCCAGCAGCTTCTCTCTCTCCGAATGAGACCGACTGCCCACACACCCAGGTGAAACAAAAAGAGCAGCCAGGTCCTTTTGTTCTTCCTTACACACAGCCATTTGTCCCGTAGCAACATGCCTATGGGAAAAAATTCCTTTAACAGTGTTGGGGTTTCAGTTTAGTCTTAGTTTTTTTCCTGTTAAAGGAATT